>NC_040903.2:98905944-99208974 GCF_004126475.2 Phyllostomus discolor
TTTGAAGTTAATCTATCTAAATATATATCAAAACAAACAAACGAAACCAAAAGAAAGAATCAAACACTTTACTAATTAAACATGACTAGAGTGGATCTCCATTGTCATACTTCCTAAGACTCACACATTTTATGTAACTGCTTCTAATGTTATAAAGACCTATAGGATTGATGTTCTTTATAAATTAATCAGAAATGCATTTTATTTCTGCAAGAATCACAGCTGTAACCTATAGAGAGAAAATAAGATTGCAGGTCATCTTTTTTCTTCTTACCTACTTTATCAGCTGTTCGGTTACATCCAAGGACTCCATTTAAGCAGACAACTGATAGTTCTCTTTTATCGCCTCTGCTCACAATAATGTTTTATAGCTTCCTCCTTCTCCACTAGCTGCACCATCTTGTTTTTACCTACATCTGTTCTTCATTAGCCTTTCAGAGAGAGAAATTTTCATTCCACAATATTTATTGAGTACCCATGATAGTGTGAGACTGAATATGTGCATTTGGAAAGATCTGTTTCAAGACGGGAAGAAGCTGACTATCTCTCAAGGGAGCAAAGGACAAAAATAGCTGCTACTTTATCTACCAAGAATAAGATGAATTTTTTGATAAGTGGTTTTCTGCAAGTATAGTAAATAAGATAAGGATTCACTTGATCCCTCATTTTTAAAATGCTATTTTGACATTTCCTAAAGGTTGCCTAGGAAGCTATTACTCCTCGTTAGTAAAGTGGAAAGAAGTTGTACATTTAAAAAAATTATAAATATTCTTAGGGAATCTATATTGTTAAAAAAACTATGTTAGACATATAACAATATTTAAAATTCTGAGCTGAATCTGAGCTGATTCTGAGCTACACCATCTCCTTTAACAATTATCTTTTATACCACTCTGATAAGGACATTGAATTATCAAAAATTAATGTAGCACACTGAACAGTAGAAATGAGCTAAGAATATGGTTGTTCTAAAAATATAACAGAATTGATCTAAATTAATTAGAATTTGAGTCAATACCTTCTTTATAGTTAGATTAAGGGTGTACTCTGTCAACAATATTATTTCAGTAAATTACAATACTAAATGTAGATTTTCTAATATGGGTATCCTTGACATTTTGTTTTATTTAGTTAGTATGAACATTCTAATTTGAGTAAAAGTTTTCAGAGGAAAAATATTTGTCATGCATGGTTAGTAGGCAGCAGATATGTAAAAGGCATTAGTGTTTACAGGAGGAAAATGTCTATAATAGAAATAAGACTTTAACATAATACTTGAATTTCATTGGGTGCAAGAACAGACACCAACTGGTGCTAGATTAAACAGCATATTTTAAGAATATGCTGGTACAATCACAGAAGCTTAGCAAGAGTTCAGCAACTGGCTCTCAGGTAAAACATAGCAGGTTTCAGCTAGGGGAGTTCACAGGCCTCAGGGGCACTGCCAATAATGAAACTTAACTACCAGAAGCTCCTGGCCTCTGTGATTCTCAGTTCAACTTCCTAAATTTCTGGGATTATGTGATGGCCACTGCTGAAATGAAGCATTCACCTATGACCCAACCACCGCACACAGTAGGCAAAGCAGGGTGTAGGCACAGTCATGAGTGATGCAGACCCCCACCAGCCTTCTTCTGAGTCAGAGGCAGTTTCCAAAGAGAAGGAAACCTTGTCACTAAGCCAAGAGCTATTTCATTGCCTACCACCAACAAGTACGAAAGTTTCACAAATTAAATTTCAGTGATTATCCAAGTTGATGATTCTAACTTTAAGAGTATTTGTTTACCAGTTACCGGAAAGGTCATTTCTCAGTTCAGCAACACAACTACAATATGTGCTCAGTCTTGCATCATGGTATGAAGAGAGAAGTACTACAAAATGCATTCAATTTTATTTATATAAGTAAAAGTTGGAGATGGGGAGACATACCTCACCCTAATAGGCTTTAAAGTTTCTTTTTCCTCCTTTTGTAGGCCTTTGTGCCTTTGCAAAGTCTTAGATATGGAATGTGATCATTCAACTGTTAAATTTTATAGAAAGTTGAAACCTTAATGGTATGATAAAAAGAATAAAGTAACTTTTCTATGTACTAATGCATATATCAAGAATATATGGGTCGATGCCTTTTTAGGAATAAGCTAGGGTTTCCTTTTGTACATTAGAAGACATTAGAGATTCTGACTACTCCTAGGTTAAAGAATTTTACTCTGTTACCAACTGTGCTTCATGAAGTTAGTAAACTTGCCCTACAGGAAAGTTAGTGATCATGTTCAGCCTTACTTGCTTTAACATTCACCATTTACGAAGAAATTTACTGACTATACAAGTGGCACAAATAAGAGGGCAAAAAAAAACAACACCGAGTTCTTCAAGTAATTACATAACTTGCCCTTGGTTTTTAAACAATACAAATCATATACTCTTCTCCTTATTCTATGGCAAGGTGGCAAACACAAGGCCCAAGGGCAAATCTGGCCCTCCACCTTGTTTTATCCGGCCCAGCACCTTGTTTCTAACCCAGTGGCAGCACGGAGCTCCTTGCCCCTAGTTAAGGAGTAGTTCTATTTATATGGTCCTAAAATACATTCGGCCCTTTGAAGGCAACCATGAGGCTGATGTGGCCCCTGGTGAAATGAATCTGACACCCTATCTACGGGGTGGTATAATGAACTGACCAATAAAAATTGTAGGTGGTCCTTTATGGACTACAGTGAGGGAAGAACCTGACTTCAGTGGCCGCTATGAAAGATCCTTATGGTCAAAAATAGCTAATTTGTTTTTTTCCCTCTGATAACCAAGCACTTAACTCCTTTAATGAATTCCTTTTGTTGGATCCTGGGATTGGAGAATGGAAAGCAGGAAAATTGCAAGATGAAGAGACAGGCCCTCATGGTCTGGCTGCTGACTGCTGAGCTGGAGCAACATCAGTGGGGCTCAAGGGAGAAAGGAATGACAAAAAATACAATGGGTTCTTTGTACATTCAACATTGTGTTAGATTCGGGGCTAGATACCAGCAGTGTGCCACAGACAGGAACCAAGCATGGACCTCTGTGAGAATATGAAAGCCTTGTTGTTTTGCACACTTGCAAATGCCATGCATGGGTACACCAGCGATTTTCCACAAGGCCCCATCTTCTTGTCCTTTCTTTCTTAGCAAGCAGAAAATCAATTAAACTTTGAGCTCTTGACCTTCACTCTCAAGGGCTAAAACTAACTAGAATGGCATTCTCTCTGTAATAGCATGCTATGTTGCCTTGAAAGAAATTGCACTGAGAATGAAAGGCGGAGGTTTCTGTGGGTATAGATAAGGGAAGCTGTACAAACTGATTCTAGTACATGTCATGGGTTAAGGCAGCATTGCCAGAATTTTGCTGGTACCTATTGAGTGACATCAGTTCAACTTTAATCACAAGCATGTTGTATGTGGTGATAATTTCTCCATGTAAGTAACATGATTAATGCAAATTGACACAGTAGATTTTAAATTACGTAGAACTATAGCTTATTCTTTACATGCAAAGAAGCCTCTGTCAAGAATCCTAGGGGCTACTTCCAACAGCTTAAGCAAAAGCTGTGGTCCAGACCCATATAGATCAGACCCCAGCACAACAGGTCAGCCTGACCAGGCCAATTTCAGATCAATGGTAGCTATTGGCTTAGTTATAATCTTTCTTGAGATCAGACACATTCCAGTAGACAGAACCCAGCTAATACATAAGCAATTAAAATCAGCTTGTTCTACCTGTACTATATTAAAAAGGAATAAATTATTGAATTTAGTGAAAATCATCACATAGGCTCTAAAAGAAATGTAATATTTACATATTTAATAAACTGACTGACTATTCCAGGTAACTATGCCAAGAAGAGGTTTGCAACTCAGTTTGAATTTTGGGTAGTGGAAAAGAAAAGCATCAAACTAGCAGATAGAATGAACTTTGATGCAAGTGATTATTATTAAACTTTCTCCAGTTGAAATGGATGGAAATGCCCAGAAAAGGAACTGCACTGGCTGATACAACATATTAGGCTTTTGGAAGGTTCACTGGAAGCACTAATTATAAAGACAAAGGAATCAGATGGCTCTTGCTGAGCATAATTGATGCATTGGAGAAAGACACTGAAAGGCTGATGGTAATTTCACAAATCAAAAGCAAATGTATAAGTCAGAGACCCCCCCTAGCCTCCACATAAAGTAACTCATTTTTTTTCCAGCATAGGACAAAAAAAGCAGAGGATCTTGGCCGCAACAGAGCTCTAAAGGAGGTTGAAATTTCAGTTACAGCAAGTCAAAGCTTTTGGGTGGATAGCAGTGACTCTGAGACTGGAATGGGGCCATGTGGGGTAGCAAATACTGAAGCCTCAGATCCCCTTGAACCCTCTGCATCTACAGGAAGACTTCACACATCCCTGTTAGAGCAGAATTCAAAAGGTCCTCATTTTCCCTTTCTTGAATACAGTACAAAAATCTCTAGACTGTACTCCCATAATAGCATAGGATCTAGCTCCACATCTGCTCCTAGCCACCACACCAAGTAGAAAAAGTAGCATCAAGTCACAGCAGAATAAGGCCATTGAGGTACTGGGGCTGGAAGAGAAGAAATGGACTATATTTCAAAAAAGCTGCATGATTTAGCCAGCACAATACCACCAGGAGCCTGTAACTATTGTATGGGACTGAATTCTGAAGGGCTAGGCTATGGAATTGGGTAGGTGGGGAATGTAACAGAAAGCTGGATAATGAAGATTTGATTGGCATGGGGGTATTCCCCCCACCAACAAGATCTAATAATCTGGCAAAGAACATCAGAAGATGGTATTAATGGCTAATTTGATGGTTCTAATTTTAATTTGGATGGCATTTAGAAGTTTGAATAGAGCATTGGTCCATAGTAAGTAAAACCAGAAATGGAACAGTGGCAATAGAAGTGGAAGAAGGCATGCTAGAATGGGCATCCCTGTAAAGTTTGAAAATCCACCAGCTGACCATGTTCCATTGATGGAGTTGGAGGACACTTCTACCAAAGTGATAAATTATGCTCCAGAATGTAAGAGGGGCACCAGTATCATTAAAAAGAAAAAAGAAAAGAAAAAGAAAAAAAACCTCTCGGTGGTGATTTTTTTTTTCTGTAGTGAGGGAAAACAATAGGGGATTCTGTTAAAACTGGGCTCAATAACAGAATTGGGAACGACAGAATCCCAAAATAATAGAGGCCAACCAGTGGCACTTACCTGCCGAGAAGTTACAATAAACTCCAATGTCAGGCCTATTATAATGAACCCCTATGAGCTATAAGAGCAGAGTGGCAGATGAGGGACTTAAACTATGAGGCACCAAGGCACCCATCTTGGTAACAAGGGAGCCAGCAAGGTTATTACTAGTTACAAATAAAATCAAGAAAGGAGGCTGCGGACACCAGGCTCAATAAAGTATTTCAAATGCCCAGTTTCCAGACCTGAGCCATTTTGCAGATATGAAACAATGACTGAAGTCTTCAGGAGGAAAGATCCTGTAAGACCATGAAAATGGCAAGTATTTCAAAAAATGAATCCCCACAGTTCCTCCTCAAGGGACTTAGAGCCATTTACTCAAGTATCATACACTAAGAAGGGGGGAATACAAAAATATTTCAAAGAATGTTGGACACTGGCTCAGAGTGAACTTGATACTCAGGAATGTGAAGTACATATAAATATAATACTGTCTTAGGTTGGCCTATGGTGTGCTCCCTGATCCCCAGAACCACCCAATGGTCATGTCTTTGGCACCTGACCCTGATATACAATAGGTATGGATGTACTTGGTTATTCTAAGAATACCATTTAAGGTTCCTTGTCTTGAATAGTACAATGTATACAATGGAGGAAGGCCACATGGAAGCCTCTAAAATTGTCACCATCCCACCCCACCAACCACTGACCAAGTTAGTAAATCAAAAACCAATACTGTATCTTGGAGAGAATGGCAGAGATTAGCATCACCTTTAAAAAGATGCAGGGTGATGGTCCTCATTATATCTCAAATTAATTCACTAGTCAACCAGATGAGTTTTGTTTGCTGTCTGAGAGTAAGTAACATGGGTTCCAATATATGGTGTGTGTCCATTGACCTAACAAATCTTTTCATTTCTATTCCTATTAGAGAGAATTTAAACAAGTTGCAGTCATTTGGAACAGACAGCAGATTACTTTTATGGTTTGTCGGGGCTCTGTTAACCATCCTGCCATCCTTCATAATGTATTTGCAAGAGAGCTGGACTATCTGAACGTTTATAGACTATATGAATACACTCTGTGGAGAGCATAATGTCAGTAAGACCAAATGAGCAAGAAGCCATAAATATATTAGAGGTTTTGGTTAAATGCATAAATTCCAGAGGGAGATAAACCAGGGCCCACTACACTGGTAAGTTTTGAAGGGCTCAATGGTCTGGGCCATGCTGAGATGTCCCCTACAAGGTTATTGCATCTCATACCTAAGAGAACTTAGGTTATGAAGAAAGCCAAGAAGGAAATATCTTTAGATCTGTGGCAGAATATTCTGCTGGTGGAAATAGCCTGACCTTTTAGTGGATGGCATGAAAGGCAGCCAAATTTGAATGGGACCTGGGATAGGAAAGTGTCCTGTAGCAGACCTAGGCTGCTGTGAAAGCAGTTCTACCTTTGAGCCATAGTCTTATGAAAGCACTCATATTTTCAGGTTTCTGCATGATCCAGGCTTTCTGAGTAAAGAGTGATTGAATAGCCCACCCTGGATCCATCTCCCCTGGAGCCATTTGTTTCTATTCCAAAATGGTAAAAAATAAAAAAAGCTGGAGGCTTGTTCTTCTCCTCCCTAGACAAAATTTATTTCTATTCCAGAGCAAAAGCCTCTCTCTGGAGAGGAGAGAGCAGATGTGTCACTGCCCTGTAAGCTCCAGCTGTTATAATTTCAGGGCTCGGCTTTTGCAGTGTAACCACTGCTTGCACAAGTGATATTTGCCCCTCACTGCCCTGCCTCACGGGGAGCAGGGCACTGATAAGATGCTTTGTGAATAATTTGTCTGTTCTCTCATGAGAATCTGCAGTTTCTGTTAGAAGATTGATAGGTAGATGATAGATAGATAGATAGATGAAAGGCCAAATAATTTGGTTATATGCAGATACAGTAACGTCTCAGATACTTCACAGTCTTAAACTTTAAAATGTGCCCCAGCATTTGGGGTGGAAAAAAAACCACATTGTGTGGGATTTCTGTCAATTCCCAGTGGAAACTTTGCAGCATAAATCCCAAGTGTTCTGGATCAAGGCCATGTATCTACAGTAGAGAATGAAATAGCATTTACAAACCAAATCCTGAATTGTTCTTAGCCCTAACAGAGATGAAGATCATATAGCCGCTTGGCTACACTAGAGTGGGGTAATTTAGACAAGGCCAATGACAGACAATGGTGACAGGGCAGAGGAAGGAGGGATTCTTTATCTCCCTGTGATACATAGGAACTCAGCTGTACATTATTCTTTCTCAAATATGTCTGTTTTCAGAGAGAATTTATGAACCTCTAGAAGCCTGACAGGCATAAAGCTCCCCTTTAAGCACAAATGATTCTGTCTTCAGTCAATGTGACAAAAGCCAAAAAACCTCAACTGGTTAGACACAGAGCTAAAGTAACCGGCTAGGTGAAAGTGCAAAGGCCTCTACAGATTCCTGGAGAAATATGAAAGGTCTAGGTACACAGAGAGGCCAAGGTCATTTGAGCTCATGCTATACTTCCCACAAGACTAAGCCTTTCCCCCAGGTCTACCTGAAGCCTATTGTACAGGAAGCCACAGCGCCTGAGAGTACCTGACACCTCAGCACTCACCCAGTGCCTTTCCCTCTGTGCTTAACCACACTCAAATACAAACTGGGTGCCATTTCTCATTAATAAAAATAATTATGGCACAACAGCTAACATTTCCAGAGGGCTTATGTCAAGCACTGAGCTGGTGTTTTGTAAGATTTACCTTGTTTTATACTTAACTTGATTTGTTTGGTCCTGTTATTAACCTATGTCACAGAAAGGAAATCAAGGTACAAAGAGGATTAATAAACAAGTCGCACAAATGGGACTTGAATTCATGGACCTGTGCCCTCAGCTACTACATTTTTCCATCTCTCCTTTCACTTTGCTCAGTCCCATCCTCTCTTAAGAGTCTCTCTGTTAGGACAGCTGAATATATTTATCATAGTCAGAATATTATGTTTGTTCACCCAGGAATATGTCAAGTCACAAGATAGAGGTAACCGAAAAAGAAAGATGACATTGGTTAACTTGAATGGAGCCAATTCACTGTGAAGACAGTTTTTTTTTTCAGAGGGACAGAAAGTGGAAGGCAATGAAATCTATGAAAGAGAACATTTTCATCTGCCACCATGAGTGCTTTAGCCGGGTTGTAGAAGGCTGTAAGTCCACTTTAGTACCATAGATGCAAAAGCTAAATTGAGAACTCCAGATTTTATATTCATTAAATAAAGGATCATTAATCACATATATGTATTCTTTCATATATTAACTTTCATTTACTTTTTAACTATGTATCAAAAATCCAATTATATTTAGATCTCTAGGAATGAAGCAAATAGGGGGCAGATTTACAAATAGATTTTATCACACATTAACTACCTCCCCTTTTTTCTCATCCTTAAAACCCAGTCACTGTGTTGTGAGGAAGCCCAAGCCACAAAAAGTGGCCACGTGTAAGTGTTCCAGCTGATAAGACCAGCGAAGAACTCAGGAGAACAGGATATTTTGTTACATGAATGGGCAAGCATTCAGATAATGCCATTCTCCAGGTCACAGGCTTCTTTCTGAGCAGAAAGCCTATCCTCTTACCCCTTAGTTTTCAAATTAAATGTTCTTTTCTCATAGAGGTTTTCTCTGAACCCTCAGCATCAATTAAATTGTGCTTTTTATAGTTAAATGTATTGAGGTGACATTGTTTAATAAAATTACATAGGTGTCAATGAACAATTCTGATACATCATCTGTATATTGCATTGTGTGTTCACCACCCAAAGTCAAATCTTCTTTTGTCATCATATATTTGACTTCGTTGACCCTTTACTGACCCTCCACCCCCTTCCCTCTGGCCACCACTATTCTGTTGCCTGTGTCTATGAGTTTTTGTTTGTTTTTCTTATTTGTGTATTTGTTGATTTCAGTTTTATATTCCACATCTGAGTGAAATATATTGTTCTTTCACCTTTTGTCTGACTGATTTCACTTAGTATGATATTCTCAAGGCCCATCCATATTGTTGCAAGTGGCAGCATTTCATCTTTTCTTATGGCTGAGTAAGCAGTCCATTGTATATTTTTACATCTTCTTTATTCAACCCTCTATTGAGGGGCACTTTAATTTTCTCCTTATCTCTTGGCCACTGTAAATAATGCTGCAATGAACATAGGGGTGAGTATTATCTTTGCAAATAAATGTTTTCTCTATTCTTAATTTTTAGGGAAGCCCACATATTGTTTTCCATAGTAGCAGTACCAGTTTATATTCCCACAAGCAGTGAATGAGTACTCCTTTCTTTTTCCCACAACCTCTCCAACACTTGTCATTACCTGTCTTGTTAATAATAGCCATTCTTTGGCTATTATCTCACTGTATCATAGTATCTCATTGTAGTTTGATTTGTATATCCATACTAACTAATGATGTTGAGCATCTTTTCATATATCTGTTGGAAATTTTTATATCTTCTTGGGAGAAGTGTCTGTTCAGGTCCTCTGCCAACAGAACAAATTATATTGTTTGTTTGGTGTTGAGTTGTATGTATTCTGTTTATATTTTGAATATTAATTCCTTGTTGGAGCTCTTGCTTATGAATATCCTCTCTGATTCAGTGGGTTGACTCTTTACTTTCATGGATGTTTCTTTTGCTGTGCAGATTTTTATATAGTTTTATATAGTCCCATTCATTTATTTTTGCCTTTACTTTCCTTGAATTGGGGTCAAATTCACAATATTCTCTTTAAGACCAAGGTTCAATTTTCCCAGTGCTATTGAAGAGGCGTTCTTTTCTCCTTTTTGGTTCCTTTGTTGAAAATTATTTCTCCATATACAAGTGGGTTTATTTTTGGCCCCTCAATTCTGTTCCATTGGTCTGTTTTTTCTGCCAATACCATGCTGTTTTAAATAATGTTGCTTTGTAGTATAATTTGCAGTCAGGGAGTATGATACCTTTGGCTTTGTTCTTTTTGCCCAGGATTGCTTTAGCTATTTGGGGTCTTTTATGGTTTCATACAATGTTATACATTGTCATAATGCCTTGCTACTTCCCTCTATAATGCACATGGAATATGATTATATATCTCTTTGCATAATTATTCATTAAAATTCTGCTCCCCATAAAGGGGACATGAGGTGTTTCTTTCTGGTCTACCGTATGTTCTAAGTCTGACACTTAGTAGAAATTCAATACATAGTTATCTAAATTAATTGATACAGTAACATTGTACTTCAAAAGGGCTTGGGCAACAATGGTCTGAGAATTCCTAGATGGCTCAGAAAGACTTTGAGACTCGTAAGACTGCTATTTTAGGAGATTGGAATGGTGCTGAGAGTAGTATAATTTTAAGTTTTGCATTTTTATTTTTATAATAAAGTATATGGTTTTTTAATATTAATAAGTAGCTCATCTGAGCAAATTTTATTATGAAATTACTTTTCTTTCATTGGAACATACAAATGACTCCTTCAAAGTGTCCTTGTTTTTCTCTGCCCTGTGCTCTGCCACCATTTATCACTCAGAGAATGAGGCCACAGTTTAGAAGGTGAAAATGAAAGGAGGGAGTCCAGAAGACAGATGCTGCAAATCCTGGCTGACAGTCTGGGCATACCTGACCTGGGACTGTGTTAAATATTCCTAGGTCTGTGTTCTGTAAAGCAGTATAAGCAAAATTTCCAGATGGAAACTGATGCACATATATCCTCAATTATATGCATGGTACAACTTAATGCCACATAAAGCAATGATAAAGTCTTCAAGATATTCTCAGGGGTGACATGCTGTAGGAAGAGGAATGAGGGCTTGAGTCACAGAGATCTTGAACCTGCCTCCCACATTTTGCTGGGTCTCATTTACAAAACAGCCTATAATTATAACTAAATGAACTAAAGCATATAAAACACACCATAAAATCAAAAATGTTTAATCCCTTTACCTATTACTAAGGAATCAAATCTATAGTGAGCTGTTCTGTATTTTAATTGAATCACTTTAAATATTCTGGTTATAATATTGTACTCTATTTTTATAAGATGTTACCTTTGGAGGAAACTAGGTGAAGAGTACCTGAGATCTCTCTGTGTAACTTTTTACAACTGCATGTGAATCCACAATTATCTCAAACAAAAAGTTTAATTCTAAAAACTCTATAGGAAGAGGAAGGAGAACCTCAATTCATACAGAGCACAACTGAGGGAACAGTTCATTCTGACACTGTTTTGGTATTACTACAATCAAGCCAAATTGAATTCTATTTGAATTAACTGTGTATAGTACTGTGTATTAGAAACATGAGACTTTTGGCCAAGACAGAGGCATAGATAGATACACCTTGCCTCCTCACACAACCAAAACAAGGACAACAACAAATTTAAAACAAAAAATAACCAGAATTACCAGAAAATTGACTGTATGGTCAGTTTTTTCTTTAACTCCGACAACCAAGGAGTTAAAGAAAAAACATTCATCCAGACTGGTAGGAGGGGTGGAGACATACAGCCAGGGCGAAGAGGACTGAGGCAAGGTGGCCCCTGGAAGACCTGGTGAGGCAGTGGCTGATGGAGTGGGCATTCCCATATTTGCATGCAGATAAACCGAGATGAACAACTGGGGAATGAGACAGACCATGCAACCCAGTTTTCCAGTACAGGGAAATAAAACCTCAAAACCTCTGACTGAAAAAACCTTTGGGGTTTCAGCATCAAGAGAAACTCCCAGTCTCACAAGAGAGTTCATTGGAGAGACCCACAGGGTCCTAGAATGTAGAAAAAAACACCCACCAAGAATCAGCACCAGAAGGGCCCAATTTGCTTGTGGGTAGTGGAGGAAATGACTAAAAGCCAGCTGAGAGCTGAGTAAGCAGCATTGTTCCCTCTCAGACCCTTTCCCCACTGACAGTGCCACAAGGCAGTGACATGGGTTGCCCAGTCCTGGCAAATACCTAAGGCTCCGCCCCTTACTACATAACAGGTGCACCAAGACAAAAAAAAATATGGCCCAAATGAAAGAACAGATCAAAGCCCCAGAAAAAAATACAACTAAGTGATGAAGTGATGAACATATTGGATACAGAGTTCAAAACACTGGTAATCAGGATGCTCACAGAACTGGTTGAGTATGGTCATAAAACAGAGGAAAAAGTGAAGGTTATTAAAAGTGAAATAAAGGAAAATGTACAGGGAACCAACAGTGAAGGGAAGAAAACAATGACTCAAATCAACGGTTTGAAGCAGAAAGAAAAAACAAACATTAAACTGAAACAGAATGAAGAAACAAGAATTTTTTAAAAAGGATAGGCTTAGGAACCTCCAGGATAACTTTAAACATTCCAACATCCAAATCATAGGGGTGCCAGAAAAAGAAGAGGAGGGGCAAGAAATTGAAAACTTATTTGAAAACATAATGAAGGACACCTTCCCCAATCTGGCAAAGGAAATAGATTTCCAGGGAGTCCAGGAAGCTCAGAAAGTCCCAAAAAAGTTAGATCCAAGAAAGCACACACCAAGGCACATCATAATTACATTACTCAAGATTAAAGATAAGGAGAGAATCTTAAAAGCAGCAAGAGGAAAGCAGAGAGTTACCTACAAAGGAGTTCTCATAAGATTATTAGCTGATTTCTCAAAAGAGATCTCTCAGGCAAGAAGGGGCTGGAAAGGAGTATTGAAGTCATGAAAGGCAAGGTCCTACAACCAAGATTATTCTACCTAGCAAAGCCATCATTTAGAATGGAAGGGCAGATAAAGTGCTTCCCAGATAAGGTCAAGTTAAAGGAGTTCATCATCACCAAGCCCTTATTAAATGAAATGTTAAAGGTACTCATCCAAGAAAGAGAAGATAAAAACTATGAGCAGTAAAATGACAACAAATTCGCAACTATTAAGAACCAAAGCTAAAAAAACAAAAACATGCTAAGCAAACAACTAGAAGAGAAACAGATTCACAGAAATAGAGATCACCTGGAGGGTTATCAGTAGGGAGGGTGAGGAGGGAGAATAGGGGAAAAGGTACAGGGAATAAAAAGCATAAATGATAGGTACAAAATACACAGGGGGAGGTTAAGAACAGTATGGTAAATGGAGAAGCCAAAGAACTTACATGTATGACCCATGGACATGAACTAAGGTGGGGGAATGCAGGTGGGAGGAGGAATACAAGGTGGAGTGGAATAAAGGAGAGAAAAAAATGGGAAAACTGTAATAGCATAATCAATAAACATTTATAAAAGAAAAGAAAGCACGAAAACATTCTTTTATGGTTTTCCTCAAGTATGTGCAATTCCTTGTATTGAGAATTGCACATCTAAATGCAAGAATGTTTAGAACAAGAGATAAGTAGCATAATTTTCAGCGTATGTGACAGTGTTTCCCAAACACTGCCTCCCTGATATGGCTGAAGTTTCTACAACACTGGAAACATACTTAAGGCATTCCTTCCATTACTACCTGGCCACCTGTCTTTTAAACTCTCCCTCTCTCTCATTCTCTTGTTCTCTCTCTCATTCTAAAACAAATAAAACTCTAACACTACAGAGAAGGGCAAAACATGACAGTCACTTTTAACCTTCTAAAGTTGACCATTCTGCTATCAATATTATAAAAATTTACTAGGTATCCTTTAAAACCTATTTCTTTCAAGTTATAAATACTCACTGATCACAAACACTCACAATATTATGCTATTCATATTTTCTGTGACTTGCTTTTCTTTACCTTATAGGTTCTACAAATTAGTTATGTTTTTCTCAGTGATATACAGGATATTCCCAATTACTCACTATTATGAACATAACACTGTATCCTTTCACTATGTTCTTTGCACAAATGTAAAATATAACCATAGTATAATTCCCTAAAAATAATGTATTTCATTTTTAACATTGATAGATATTGTTATATTTCTCTGCAAAAAAACTGGACACATTTACATTTACACCAGTAGTAAACCAGGGTCCATTTTCACCTCCTCAATTTAAATTTTAAGGACAAGTTCTGCCCAATAAATTTTTGTACAATTATAGAAATGTCTTGTATCTGTGATATCTAATACAGTTGCCACAAGCCACATTTCAGTATTACCACTTGAAATTTGTTATGTATAATTAAAGAACTGAATCTTAAATTTAATTTAAATTATTTTTTTTGACACAAGAGAGTATAATACTTCAACTTTTTTTATTGTTGTTCAAGTACAGTTGTCTTTACTTTCCCCCCATCACTTCCCACACCCAAACCATCCCCACTTACCACCTTTGATTCTACCCACCTTTGGTTTTGTCCATGCACCCTTTACAGATGTTCCTGAAAACCTTTCTCCCTTTCCTCACATTATCCCCTCCCACCTCCTCTCTGGTTACTGTCAGTTTGCTCTTAATTTCAATGTCTTTGGCTGTATTTTGCTTGCTTGTTTGTTTTGTTGATTAGGTTCCACTTATAGGTGAGATCATATGGTATTTGTCTTTCACCACTTGGCTTATTTCACTTAGCATAATGCTCTCCAGTTCCATCCATGCTGTTGCAAAGGGTAGAAGCTCCTTCTTTCTTTCTGCTGCATAGTATTCCATTGCATAAGTATACCATAGTTTTTTGATCCATTCATTTACTGATGGGCACCTAGGTTGCTTCCAGCACTTGGCTATTGTAAATTTTGCTGCAATGAACATTGGAGTGCATAGGTTCTTTTGAATAGGTGTTTCAGGATTCTTAGGGTATAATCCCAGCAGTGGAACTGCCAAGTCAAAAGGCAGTTCCATTTTTAGTTTTCTGAGGAAATTCCATACTGTTTTCCACAGTGACTGCACCAGTCTGCATTCCCACCAACAATGCACTAGGGTTCCCCTTTTTCCACAATATCTCCAACACTTGTTGTTTGTTGATTTGTTTATGACAGCCATTCTCACTGGTGTGAAGTGGTATCTTATTGTGGTTTTAATGTGCATCTCTCTGATGGCTAGTGATGCTAATCATCTTTTCATATATCTCAGGGCCCTCTCTATGTCCTCCTTGGAAAAGCATCTTTTCAGGTCCTTTGCCCATTTTATAATTGTGTTGTTTATCTTCCTGGGGTGGAGTCATGTGAGTTCTTTATACAGTTTGGAGATCAAAACCTTCTCTGAAGTATCATTGCCAAATATGCTTTCCCATACAGTTGGTTCTCTTTTCATTTGAATTCTGTGTTCTTTAGCCCTGCAGAAGCTTTTTATTTTGATGAGATGTCATTTGTTTATTTTTTCCTTTATGTCCCTTGTTCTAGGAGACATATTGGTGAAAATATTGCTACATGGAATGTCTGAGATTTTCCTGCCAATGTTTTCCTCTAGGACTCTTATGGTGTTACAACTTATATTTAAGTCTTCTATCCACCTTGAATTTATTTTTGTGTATGGTGTAAGTTGGTGGTCAAGTTTAATTTTTTTGCATTTAGCTGTCCAGATGTCATGACACCATTTGTTAAAGAGGCTATATTTTTACTCTATTTTGTGTTTCTTACCACTTTCTCAAATATTAATTGACCATAGAGATTTGGGTTTACTTCTGGGCTCTCTATTTTGTTTCATTAGTCTATGTGTCTGTTCTTATGCCAGTACCAGGCTCTTTTTATTATAATGGCCTTCTAATACAGTTTGATATCAGATATTGTCATCCCTCCTACTTTGTTCTTCTTTCTCAAAATTGCTGCAGCTATTCTGGGTCATTTATGGTTCCATATAAAGTTTGAAATGTTTGATCTATATCTGTGAAATATGTAACTGGTATTTTAATAGGGCTGGAATCTATAAATTGTTTTGGGTAGTATGGACATTTTGATGATATTAATTCTTCCCATCCACGAACGTGGTACATGCTCCCATTTGTTTGTTTTCCTTAATTTCTTTCTTCAATATTTGATAGTTTTCTGAGTAGAGGTCTTTTACTCCCTTGGTTAGGTTTTTTCCTAGTTACTTTATTTCTCTTGTTGCTATATCAAATGAGATTTTTTTCCTGATTTCTTTTCCTGATATTTCACTGTTGGTATACAAAAATGCCTTTGATTTCTGAATATTGAATTTGTATCCCACAACTTGTCAACTTTGCCAAATTCATTTACTAGGTTAAGTCCTTTTTTGGTGTAGTCTATAGGATTTTCTATGTACACTATCATGTCATCTACAAACAATGACATTTTTGCCTTCTCCTTTGCAATTTATATGTCTTTCATTCTTTTTCTTGTCTGATTACTATGGATAGGACTTCCAATACTATGTTGAATAGAAGTGGTGAAAGCAGACATGCTTGTCTTTGTTCCTGATCTTAGTGGGAAAGTTTTTAGTTTGTGCCCATTGAGTATGATGTTGGCTGTAGATCTCTCATGTATGGCCATTATTAGGCTGAGGAATGCTCCCTCTATTCCCACTTTGCTGAGTGTTTTTATCATACATGGATGCTGTATCTTATCATATGCTTTTTCTTTATCTATCAATATGATCATGTGATTTTTATCTTTCCTTTTGTTTATATGATATATTATGTTTATTGACTTGAGAATATTGTACCATCCTTGCATCTCTGGGATGAATCCCGCTTGATCATGATGTATGATCTTTGTAATGTATTGCTGGGTGCAGTTTCCCAATATTTTGTTGAGGATATTAGTGTCTATGTTTATCAGCGATATTGGCCTGTAGTTTTCTTTCTTTGTTGTGTGTTTATCTGGTTTTGGGGTTCCAATGATGCTGGCTTCATAAAAAAGAGTTTAGGAGTCTTCCATCTTATCAGATTTTTTTAATTGTCTGTAACAGATAGGGGATAGCTCTTCCTTAAATGTTTTGTCAAATTCTCCTGTGAAACTGTCTGGCCCAGAGATTTTGTGTGTCTGAAGTTTTTTTATTACTGCTTCAATTTTGTCAGTTGTTATTGGTATGTTCTGGGTTTCTGCTTCTTCTTCACTGCATTTTGGACGACTATATTTTTCTAGAAATTTTTCCATTTCACCTAGGTTTTCAAATTTCTTGGCATATAGTTATTTGTAGTGATTTCTTACAATCCTTTGTATTTCTGTAGTATCAGTTGTAATCTTTCCTCTTTCATTTCTAATTGTGTTTATTTGGGTTCTCTCTCTTTTCTTCCTGATGTGTCTAGTTAAAAACTTGTCAATTTTGTTTATCTTTTCAAAGAACCAGCTCCTGAATTTATTGATACTTAGAATTGTTCCTTTATTTTCTACGTCATTTAATTCCACTCTGATCTTTGTTATTTCCTTCCTTCTACTTGCTCTGGGCTATCTTTCTTGTTGTCCTTCCAGTTCTATAGATGTAGGGTTAGGTTGTTTATTTGAAATGTTACTTTTTTATGTATTTTATTGATTATGCTATTACAGTTGTCCCATTTCCCCCCTTCTCTCCTCTCCACCCTGTACCCCCTCTCCCACCCACGTTCCCCCCCCTTTAGTTCATGTCCATGTGTCATACTTATGAGTTCTTTAGCTTCTACATTTCCCGTACTATTCTTGCCCTCCCCCTATCTATTTTCAACCTACATTCCATGCTACTTATTCTCTATACCTTTTGCCCCCTCCCCTCCTCCCAACCCCCTGCTGCTAGCCCTCCATGTACCCTCCATTTCTGTGGTTCTGTTCCTGTTCTAGTTGTTTACTTAGTTTCTTTTGGTTTTGCTTTAGGTGTGGTTGTTAATAATTGTGAGTTTGTTGTCCTTTTACTATACATGTCTTTTCTTTATCTTCTTTTCTTAGAAAGTCCCTTTAGCATTTCATATAATAAGGGCTTGGTGATGATGAACTCCTTTAGCTTGACCTTATCTGAAAAGCACTTTATCTGCCCTTCCATTCTAAATGAGAGCTTTGCTGGATAGAGCAATCTTGGATGTAGGTCCTTGTCTTTCATGACTTGGAATATTTCTTTCCAGCCCCTTCTTGCCTGTAAGGTCTCTTTGGAGAAATCAGCTGACAGTCTGATGGGAACTCCTTTGTAGGTTACTGTCCCCTTATCTCTTGCTGCTTCTAGGATTCTCTCCTTCATTTTTACCTTGGCTAATGTAATTATGATGTGCCTTGGCATGTTTCTTCTTGGGTCCAACTTTTTGGGGCTCTCTGAGCTTCTTGGATTTCTTGGAAGACTGTTCCCTTTGCCAGACTGGGGAAGTTCTCCTTTATTATTTGTTCAAATACATGCTCAATCTGTTGCTTTTCTCCTTCCCATTCTGGTACCCCTATAATTCGTATATCGGAACATTTAAAGGTGTCCTCGATGGTCTTAAGCTTTTCTTCGATTTTTTGAATTCTTATTTCATCATGCTTTCCTGCCTGGTTGATTCTATCTTCCTTCTGGTCCACTGTATTGTTTTGAGACTCAGATTCCTTCCTTTCACTATTGGCTTTCCTCCGCGTATCTTCCTGCATCTCTTTTATGGTAACCTGCATCCTTTCATCTAAATTGCACCCAAAAATCAACCAATTCCGTGAGCTTTCTGATCGCCAGTGTTTTGAACTGTGCATCTGATAGATTGGCTATTTCTTGGTCGCTCAAAAGGATGAGTCCTGGGGGACTGATCTGTTGTGTTGGAAACATGTCTTATGTCTTTTTTTTTTTTTTCTGGTCTGGTCGCTCTTGTTAAGGTGGGGGACGGAGCCTTAGGTGTTCATTGGGGCTTGGCACTTCAGTCGCTAGATTGTGACATTATATGTGGGGGCAGGGGTGGGAGCGGGAGGGGACAATGGCGGTAGTTCCATTCTCCTGGGCTCAGACCCTTCTCTGGGATCCTGGGCTGCGAGCTCTGCCCTGGTCCACAGTCGCCGCCTCACTGGGTCCACCAGCCGCAGCTTGCATACTCGGGGATCACTGCTGCGTTCTTGCGCCCCAGATGGCTGTCGCGCCGATTTCGTGCCAAATTTTCCCTGACCTCCGCACGCCACGGACCCACGCCAGCCCCGTGCCTGCCCGGCTCGTCATCTCCTACCAGCCTGGATGTACAGGTCCACTTCAACTTCTTGGCTGTCCGACTTCCATTCAGATAAATCCTCTGTCAGTTCTGAGTGATATTCTGTATGCAAATCATTGTTGTTCTAATCTTGGTTGTGCGAGGAGGCACCGTGCGTCCACCTATTCTTCCATCTTGCTGGAAGTCTGAAATGTTCCTATTTTTTTTTTAGGTAGGCCTGTATCACTATGAACTTCCCTCTTAGGACTGTCTTTGCTGTGTTCCATAAGTTTTTAATTGTTGTGAGTTCATTTTCATTTGTTTACAGAAGCTTTTTTTCCTTGATCTCCTTCTTGACCCATTCGTTGCTTAATAGCATGCTATTCAATCTCCATGAATTTGAGTGGTTTTGAGTATTTCCCTTGAGGCTGGTTTCTAGTTTCAGTCTTTTGTAGTTGAATAATATGCCTGATATGATTATTTCAATTTTCTTGAATTTGTTGAATCTTGTCTTGTGTCCTATCATGTGGTCTATCTTTCAGAAGAGAACCAACATAAACAGAATCCCAAAAGTAGCAAGTTCAGGAGATCAAGGATACTGCACCACTGAATCTCACATGTCTCATACTATAGAAGTTCACACCACAAACTCAGGTAGTCAGGACAGATCAGTTTCAGAATCAGAGGCTAATAAGAAGACTCTCACAAACAGTGGGAAGACAAAGAAACCCCAAATGAAATGAAAGGAGGAAGCCTCAGAAAGAATGTTAAATGAAATACAGGCAAGTCAACTATTAGATACTGTGTTCAAAGTGATGGTAATGAGGAAGCCCAATGGGCTCACTGAGAATTACCAAACACTCCAGGGAAACTATGATTAACTCACTACAAACTATATTAACATGTAAAAGAAAATACAAACTATCAAGAAGAGCCAAGAAGAAGTGAAGAATACAATTTATGAATTAAAGAACACAGTAGAAGGAACCAAAAGCAGACTAGATGAAGCAGAGGATAAAATCAGCAAGTTAGATGACAAGGTAGAAAAAAACTCCCAGAAAGAGTAAGAAAAGGAAAAAAAAAAAAAGGAATGAATGAAGAGGGGTTAAGGGAACTGCAGGACAACGTGAAACATAATGATATCCATATAATAGGGATACCAGAAGGAGAATAAGAAGAGCAAGGGATAGAAAACATGTTTGAAAAAGTAGTGATGGAAAATTTCCCTAATATGATGACAGAAAAAGTCACACAAATCCAGGAAACACACAGAATCCCAATCAAGAGGAACCCAAAGAGGCCTACTTCAAGATACATCATAATTAAAATGGCAAAATTCCAAGGCAAAGAGAGAATCTTAAAGGCAGCAAGAGAGAAACAGGAAGTAACATACAAAGGAGCCCAAATATGACTAGCAGCTGACTTCTGAATGGAAACACTCCAAGCCAGAAGAAATTGGCAAAGAATATTCCAAGTAATGAAAAACAAAAGCCTGAAACCAAGACTACTCTACCCAGCAAAGCTTTCAATTAAAATGGAAGGCCAAATAAGGAGCTTCCCAGACAAAAGAAGGCTCAAAGAATACATCCCCGCCAAACCAGCCCTGCAAGAGATGCTAAAGGGGCTGCTTTAAGAAAGGGAAGAAAAAGAGTGAGAGAGAGGGGAACACAGGTACAAATGGAGTAAAATGGCAATGCATAACTATCTATCAATAATAACCTTATATAAATAGATTAAATGCTACAATCAAAAGACATAGGGTAGCTGAATAAATAAGAAAATGTGATGTGCACATATGCTTCCTACAAGAGATCTACCTCAGAACAAAATACCTCACAGAATGAAAGTGAAGGGTTGGAAAAAAATGTTCACAGCAAACAGACAGGAAACAGAAAGCCAGGGTAGCAATACTCATATCAGACAAAATAGACTTCAAAACAAGGGACATAAAAAGAGACCCAGAAGGACACTTCATAATACTCAAGGGAAGAATCTATCAAGAGGACATAAACATTATAAACATATTAACCCAACATAGGAGCACCCAAATATATATATGAAAAATCTTGGAGGACTTCAAGAAAGATATTGATAACAACACAATTATATTAGGGGATTTTAACACCTTACTGTCAAAAATGGATAGATTTTCCAAACAAAATATCAACAAAGATATTGCAGCATTGAACAATGTCCTAGATCAAATGGACTTAACTGATATATAACCTTTCATCACAAAGAAGCAAAATATAGATTTTCTAGTTTAAATCATTTATTTAAAATTAAATAGTCATATGTGGCCAGTGTCTACCATATTGAACAATGCAGTTATACATAGAGTTGGATTTAGTTTAATTTATATTTTCTTGCTTTTCACAGTTGATCATATTTCATATTTTTAATGTGGTTTATTCATTACTTTAAATTATTTATCTGATAAATTGTTTTGTATACTTTGCTGTTTTTTGTTATATTGTTTGTCTATTTCATTGATTTTTAAGTACTGTCTCACCTATATGCTTATTTGTACTTGATGTTTATCACTAATCTACTGTATAGGCTACAAATATTTTGTTCCATGCTCTTATTTATTCACAAGTATGTTGCATACTGAGAACTATGATGAATTACACATTTTCTTTTTCAGTATAGTATCTGGGTAATAATGGCTTTTATATATATACCCTATTGTGTTTTATATGTTTATTCTGTAGCTTGTTGCTTTACTTAACTATTAGTATTAATTTTTGGTGTTTTTATTAAAATTATTTTCTATTACCTAATTTTTAAATTCTTTTATGGATCCCTCTTACTCCTTTCCTTCTGGGACTCCTATTTTGTATATGTCGGTATGCTTGAGGGTGTCCCATATGTGCCTTGTTCCCTACTCATATTTTTCATTCTTCTTTTTTCCTGTTCCTTAGACTGAATAAGCTCAAAAGATCTATCTTAAATTTCATTTATTCTCTCTTCTGCTATTCCAAATCTTTTATTGAGTCCCCCTTGTAAGTTTTATATCATTTTTTGAGTTTAATTAAAAGATTTCTGCTTATTTTTTGTGTATATCATTATTGATATTCTCTGGTTGAGATTTTCTCATACTTACCTTTAATTTTTAAGATATGCATATATTCATTGTCCATGGACACAGATAACAATGTGGCGAAGGCTAGAGAGTGGAGAGGAATGGTTGGAGGGGGACAAAGGGAAGGAAATAGGAGATATCTGTAATGGCGTCGACAATAAAAAAATAAAAATAAAAATAAATATCAATGATTGTTAGAGATACATACCCTGGGGATATAGCTATTCTCACCAAGCAACTTCTAAATCAAGCCCTTGGCTTGATTTAGAGTGACTCCCATGTCTTAGTGTGACTATGAAGTGTCAGCAAAGGCACTTCAATTGTATCATGTGTACCACACTGGGGGGCTGGGGATGATGACAATGGGAGTTATCTACGCATGTGTAGGGGTTGGGGTATATGGAAATTCCCTGTGCTTCTCAAATGTGCTGTGAACCCAAACATACTCAAAAGTAATCTATAAATATGGAAAAATATTTTTTAATTGCTCTATGCATTTATTAGTGAATATAAATGCTGCAGAGGAGACAGAAGCTCACAAACACTCTACACAGTTTCACAAGACACAGTGCAGGCAAAGAGTGACTAAGGATCAACAGTATCTTAGGGTCTTGGTGGACGCATTCCTGGGGGAGGTGCACCTCTGATTCCAGGTAGGGGGGGTCTTATCCCTGGAGGAGGCATGCCTATCGGGGTCCCCCGAGCAGGGGGAAGCCCAATCGGTGGTCCCATGGGTGGTCTCACACCAGGTGGAGGAGCCATAATGCCTGGAGGAGAGGTTGCCTGACCCACAGGTGTGGGGGGAGTCCCCCGACCTGGTGGGTAGTAAGTGGGAGCTCCAGTTATGCTGGCAGTGACCACCACAGCAGCAGCTATGACGGTGCCTCGTCCCTGTGGAGTCATTACCTATTGGGTGGGTCCCCCTACCCCTCAAACTGGGCCTACTAATCCCGCAGGAGCCTGTGGAATCAGAACACCAGCTGGAAGTCCTCTGCCTGTGGCCCTGCCAACCCCGGGGCCTCCTGCAGCTCCTGCCAGCGGTACAGGAGCAATGCTGGTATCTTTGCGGGGAGGTCCCTCCACTGTCATGGAAACCAAGTTCTCCCCACGCAGCAGCACCAGACCCAAGACCCGCTTCTCTTCATGCTCTGGCTGCTTCACATTCTTTGGCTTGATCTTCCTGAACTCATCACAATCACAGAGGATCAAGTTCATATGCTTGTCAGAAGCCTTAAAGGTACCGATGATGATCCGGCCATCTTGCAGGATGCACTCCATCCTGTAGTCAATGTGTTGCAGCACTTGCTGCTCTTTCCCACAGTTATGATTGCTGTTTCACCAAACCCAATATCCACAGTAAAGTTTCAGGATCCTTAAGACCTAAAGAAAGGCTGGGATGCCCCAAGACTGCTTTAACCACCTCTGGGTGTCTCAGCTAGGAAAGCCTGCCTCAGTTCCCCAAGGAAGTCCACCACAGGTAGTTGCTGCTGCTGCTGCTGCTGCTGCTGCTGCTGCTGCTGCTGCTGGGAATGCCTCGGGTACAGCTGACACTTTTGGTTGCTCAGAGAGGCCGTCCTCCTCCGTTTGACCTGGACTTCCACCTTGGGTATATGCTGTTACGTGGTCCTTCTCAAGTGTAAGCGGTCCCTGGCCCACTCCATCGCGCTGCTGCTGCTCCTCACATCAAGTCAGGCATCGCCGGCAGCCACTCCAGACTCTGGAAAAAATATTAATGGCTGGAATAAATACTTATCAAATATAAAGTAGTTATGGTCTTTGTATTATAAGCAACATGCCTTTAATATCTAATGATGTGGAGGGAGAAATAAGCAAAGCCAAAAGGTCAAGGCTTTAAGATACCACTCTCAGAAGTAATTATACATGGCCTAGAATAAAAATTATACATATCCTGAAGTAATAGTATTATACTATTATGTAGCATTGTAATAAAACTAGGCTTCATAAACCTTTATACTTGACAAAAAAAGAGTAACTTTAATTCTTTTTAAAGTCTCATGGGTGTTACAAAATCTCTACAGCTACAAAGAAAATTTCTAAAAATTCACTAAAGTAGAATTTCAATTCATAACATTTCTTGCACACAATAGAATTCTAGTTTAGTAGGGAAATGACAGAAAAAGTAATAAATAAACCTATCTAATTTGCAATAAGCACCCTTCTGAATAACTCTTAGATTAAAAGAGAAAATCAAAACAGAAAAAAAATAGAAGACTATGGCATTTTGACTTTCAAGAAAGCTACCTTTTCAAATAACAGCTATTATTCTTTTTTGATTACATTATTTTCTTGACATTCTCTAAGAATACAAATTACAAATAAACTACTTTTCTCTATATCTCCTCTTTCTTATAAGTAGATTTTGACAATATAAAATATTATAACATCCATAATTACATTTCCCAGAGGCAACTACTTTTTCCAATTCTATTTTGTGCAAGTCTGGCAGATATCTCCTTAACTATGAATAAAAAAATTATCTCTCTTTTTTTGAACACGTAGTTTGTGACATTATTTATTGTCTCCTCCCTTTGAAAGATCAGGATTTGTTCCCATTACTCTATTTTCCTGCCTTTGTCATTTTTTACACTTGATATTTTCTTTTTAACTCCTCTGTGGCTACCTCAGTAATTTTAAACAAAATTCCTAAGCCACTCTTTTTTATAACAATGACTTGAAGCAAGGATCTAAACTACCCACTATGCAATGGAAAGATATGACTGACCCTACCATTTCATTCTCTTCTCACCTCAGGCTTCTATATAGATGCCTTCATTATCTTATGTCAAAAGGACAACAATGTTACATTTAATTCATCTGTGCTGGGTCAAAAGTTTGATCAAAATGTTCAAAACAATAGATGTAATTTGATTATGTTTTGTTCACTACTGAGCCAAAGAATATACTAGAATTTACTTTTCCTTCTCAATGAGTCTAATACCATGACCCCAGTGACTCTGGAAACATCAAATTCAAATGGATTCTCTATTCTTAAATTCTTTTGAAAAATTAAAATTAGGTCACATTTTACTCTGCTCAGTATCAGGATCATTCTTTGTGCATACTTTAGTTTTTTCCTGACAATTTTATATTTTTCTGTTGTTGTTATTAGCAAAGTTATATATTTTTCTGCAACATACCCTCAAAATTATCTAGGCTTTTAGAGATTAAGACCTTTGACTAAAATTTGTTATCTGATTATGTTTCTCTTCTTTGCTATTGATTTTTTTGCATATGTTTGGTGGTCAATTTATTTATTATAAATAGACAATTAATTTGATTAATGTTGCTGGTACAGAATTCTATTGTTTTTATGTATACCTCTTTCTTTAAGTTTTTTTTTTAATATTTTATTTATTTATTTATTTATTTTTAGAGAGGGGGAAGAGAGGGAGAAAGAGAGGGTGAGAAACATCAGTATGAGAGAGAAACATTGATCAGTTGCCTCTGGTACACACCCTGGTGGGGGATTGCCTGCAGCTCAGGCATGTGCCCTGACCAGGAATCAAATGGACAACCTTTTGCTTTGTGAGACAACACCCAACCAACTGAGCCACACTGGTCAGGGCCTAAGCTTTTATTCTTGAAAGGGGAAAAGATGCAATCTCTGGGTGCATGAGAAAGACATGTGAATTTGTTGGCTTTATTTTAGAAGATTTATGAGCAGTAGGAGTCAGGGACATTGACCCTCACCACACACACACAAAAATTAAATAGGTTTGTATTTGCATTCACTCCATTTGGAGACCACTTTCAATTAAATTTTGATTTGGGCCCCACAACTTTTGTGAACCCAAACCTCTACTGAGAAGAATGGCTCCTATATCCACTGAACCCTCTTTCTGTATATTGACAGGCTTCTAACTTATTTGCTCAGCTTTTACTTTTGTGTGTCATTTAGGTGTGGTTCTTAAAAACATCTAATTATGTTCCTTTGTCTTATGTTCTTATGTTATATGGGGAATTTATCTAATCAATATGTTTAAACTTTTTGCTGCTATCTTGCGTTATATTTCCTTTATGTTTTTGAATGTCATTTATAATTTGAACATTGATAAGTTATTATAATTGGTGATTACATTGTGAATCTTCTGTTTAATGAATCCTACTTTAAGTATTATATTAAATTAAATTTTGGAGTGGCAGCCTCAATAATTATTTAGAGTTAAAAGAACATTTTTCTGGCCTATATGTTAATCATTATTTCTCGAATCCAAAATTTTCAGTCAGCTTCCATTATACAACTTTCTATTCACTACCACTCCACAACACACATGGTCTATTCCAACAGAGTAAGCAAAGTGATCCTTCTATAAATAAAACAAATCATTTAAGTGTTTTTCTCAAAATCCTATAAATGTCTTCCCATATCTCAGAGTAAAAGTCAGACTCATTAAAGCAGGCCTAAAACATCAACATCTAATCTAATCTCTCCCTTTTATCTCCCTAACTCAATTTTCTCCAGCCACAGTGATCAGCTTGCTGTTCTGAAGGACACCAATAACCTGTCTAATTTGATCTTTCCAGATGCTGGAATTCTCTTCCCCTGCTGTTGGCTTAGCTTACTCCTATACTTACTTCAGGTCATGCTCAAATTCATGTTATCAGGCTAAAGAATGACCCTTAGGTGTCACAGCAATATGTTGGGGATAATTAAATACTGCATTGGAAAAAGAATGGAATTAGGAGACCTGTGTGGTACCCCCTGCTTTTACTGAAGCTGTTGATTTTTTCATTAGGTTAAACTACAGTAATTTGATTCATCTCATAAAAACATTATACTATCAAAGTAATAACTGTAAAAACAATCGAACAATCAGAAATGAAAATAAAGATGACACGTTGAAACATTTTTGTTGTTGATGTTGTTTAATATAATTTATTTCGTGGTTCAGTTGAGCACAGTATCCTGTTTGAACAAAGCAATAATAGAGGAGAATGCAGTGGACTAATGCACCAATTTGTTATTATACCAAAAACAAGTGCTATCTGAATGAATCATAAACTTAATAGATCTTCAACATGAAGCTAACCTAGTAGAACACTCTTGATTGTTTGTATGTCTGTCTCTTCTCTTCTCTTTTAAAGAAAATATTTTATTAAATTCTGACTAAAGTATAGAGTTGCATGCTCTACATTTCAGAAATATTTTTATTTTCCCTCAGTAAAACAGTAACAACAAAACAACATGTGATTTAAGAGTAAAATCTTATAACAAAACAGAAATCAACAAGTAAGCACTTCTCTGCCTCATATCCATTCCATACCACATAAGTAATCTGTTACCTGAATGTGATATTAGCCAAGTCGCTGCCCTAAACCAAGATCAGTTTTTCTAGTATTAACTTGCAGTCCTCCCGGACCATCTCAAATGTGGGCATTAACAAAAGGACCACACTCCACACCTTCTGTATCCATGCCCTTCTCAAAGTGATTTTCAGCTCCTCCCACCAACGATGGAGGCTATTTCCTTAACTCTGTACTTCATACTTCATTTTGCTTTATTGTGCTTTACAGATGCTGATTTTTTTCACAATTTGAAGGCAAGTCCTTTTACCAGCAAAAAGGATTCTGACTATCTTAAGTACAATACTTACTTTATTGCAGTGATCTGGAACTGAACCTGTAACATCTCTGAAGTATGCCTAGCTGGGTGGGCCTGGTGAAGAAAATGTGGAAAGACTGGCACTGCCATTTCCAATCCTAGATCTCAAGAGGCCTTGCATGTAACACTGTTTTTCAGAACTCTGTCATCATCATGTGAACAAGGCCAGGCTAGCCATAGAGGTGGGTGAGGGCCATGTGAATAGAAGAGCTTTCCCAGCTGAGGCAATCCTGAACAAACCAGCTCCCTACCAATCCAGCAACAGACCGTTCACACATGACTAATCCAGAAAACCACCCAGCTGATCCCAGTCCCCACTGTCAATTTGTAGATGTGTGTGCTAAATAAATAGTTTGTTTTAAACCACTATATTTTGGGGTTAATTTTTACTAGGCAATTGTTACAGTGACTTTCTTGCTGGTGAATGAAAAAAAAAAGCTACAGACGTCATCTTAAATTACAGTTGGGTTTTAACTGCAAAAGCAGCAGTTCTTTTTTCAGTTCAATAAATTAGATAAAAGAACTGATTTGTTTGTTCCCCCAGAACCCCCTCACTAGACTACAATACTAGGTGCAGGTGGCTGGCACCAGGGCACTGAGTAGCAAGCAGTACAGGACATCCATTCCCTTAGAGCAGAGTTCCTATCAGAGCCAAATTGTGCTGCTAAAACTGCTCAGGCCCCTAATAGAAAAACTCTACACTTAATCATCATTACATTAATGTATTCTTCCATTTCCAACTTTCCCTTAATTGGCTTGCCTCTTTTGTGAAAAAAGAAGGCTAAAGTTTTTAGACATAATTTACCACACAAGCTGAAGAAAGAATTTATAAACATAACTGGAATATAATTATTTTGTGGCTACAACTTTGGGAGGGTAGGAGATAGCTACCTGATACATTCTGAGAACACATGGACTGTGAGAATTCAAACTTCAGCAAGAAGAACAAGTACAAAGCACAAAAAATATATAATGAAATAAGATTTTGAAAAGCAGAATTAACAATCTTCATGTGAAAGAATATCTGTGTGGAAAAAACTTTATGCCACATACTTCCTCAAGTCTAATGGATTATCCTCCGCCCTAGTAAATGCTCACAAATCCACCACTTGGCATTTCCCCCAGGCTCTCTTCTGTTTCTTGCCTATTAAACATTAGATTTTGATTTAAGTGCTGACTTATTTTTTCTTAAGGAGAGCCTTATGGTGTAATTTAATTAATTTGCTGATAGTGAAATTATTTCTCTGATTATAATTCCATTTGAACAAACCAACAAAAGCAGATGTTTTCAAAAACTTTAAGCAAGCCCCACCCACTGACTTCTACTCACTGATTTATAGCTTATTGGCCAGGACTCTTGTCATCTGACTACTCTTGGTCTGAGAAACAATTGACTTTCTCTACTAAGATAAAAACCCATTTTGTAATATAAAATATCAAAATTGATGATTAAACTGAAGGGAAATAAAATACATACATGTATACATGCATACATATATAGATACGTACAAATGTGTGTGTATAATGCTCCTGACCCAACTTTGGACACTCTGTGGTCTATCTGTGATCATAAACTAACGAACTGACCAAAGTTTAATTGAAATGTGAAATCAATTTCTTGAAAGAAAATTCTGAAAGGAGGAGGGAAGTTATTTCCTTCATAGAGACAGTAAGTTATATTTAAAACAGTATAACTTTAAAATAATATTTTAATAAGCTATACAGACCTAGCTGCCACAAGTGTAGCCATTAATTTGTCCATTGTTTCAGGTCTGCCCACATCCCCCCTATCTGCCTAGCATTTTCTATTTTCACTGTAAAAATGATCTATCCTGTAAGTTTTCTCAGTTCTTACTGCCTATTATGTTGCTGATCAACACTTATCAAACATAAATAAATAAATAAACCTTAAGCTTAACAAAGAAGACACAGAATCGTTGTCTTTACTGTTTCAACTTCTAAAATTGGGATCAGAGTTGAATAAACCAATATAAACTTGTAGGCTAGCTCATTCACTGTCTTAAAGCCTTTTATTCAAAGCATACTTAATTTTTAGAAATAGATATCCTTGGCTTTGTGACTTACCGTTCTGTAGGTCACATTTACTTTGTTAGAAATCCAAAATTGGAGAAAAATAACTGCAAAACCAAGTGTTATGAAACAAATGTCTATTTGTTAAGCACACTTATAGGTTCACTCAGTTGAATTGCTCTAACCTCAAGCTCTGCTTGCTGTTTCTCAGACGACAGTCATTCCAGCTTAGGTCTTATCATGAGTTATCACCCTTAGACATTTAAGACCACTTGTATATAATTGTGTAAAGTGGAAAAACTTTCCTTGTAAATCCATAATATTATCTCTCACATATGCCTTTCTAATTTTGTAGTATACTAAATTGGATTTGCCTTTTAAATCAGGGTAGTTCAAAATAAGAAATTGAATCAGAGTCTAAAAAACTTAGAATCTTAAATGTCAGTTGGTAAACATCGAACCAATCTGTGTTATTCAGGAGGATGGAAGTCTGAGATCAAAATGCTGATGATTGGCTTCTAGTGATGACACTCATTTGGGTAGCAGATGATTGACTTAATGGATGAAGTAGACAGCATGCAAGAAAAGACAGGCAATAAAAGCAAGAGATGGAAATTCTAATAAATAACCAATAAGAAATGCTACATACCAAAAGGACCATAAAATAATGTCTTTTTAACATTTTCATAATTATATACTTTTAAATTTTTATTGTTTATGCTGTTAATATTGTTCCCACTTTTTCTCCCTTTTCCCACCTCTTGCCAGCCCTACCCTCACCCCTCTCCAAGTCAGTCCTCATACCATTTTCCACATCCATCGGGTGTGCATAAATATACTTTGGTTAATCCCCTCACCATCTTTACCCACCCCCCATTCTTTCTGGCAACTGTCAGTCTGTTTTATGTATCTAAGCTTCTGTTACTATTTTGTTTGTTAGTTTATTGTTTTCATTAGATCTCACACATAAGTGAGATAGTGAGATCCTATGGTATTTTTTTTTCACTTACTGGCTTAATTCACTTAGCATAATTTTCTCCAGGTCCATCCATGCTGTTTCAAAACAGGAGAGCTTTTTCTGCTGTGTAGTATTTCATTATGTAAATGTACCACAGCTTTTTTATCCACTTATCTAGTGATGGGCACTTAGGCTGTTTCCAAATCTTGGCTATTGTAAATAGTACTGCTGCAAACATAGGCATGCATACATAGGCATGCATACATATTTTGTTAAGATAGTTAAGGTTAATGAAAATCATAAGGCATGTCACTACAAATGTACAGAAGAAAGGACATCTAGAAATGTACAATGAGAAAGCTCACTGTACAGTGAGAAAGCTATAATCTACAAGCCAAAATGGAGGCCTCACCAGAAACCAAACCTGTAGACACCTTATTGTTGGGCTTCCAGTTTTCCGAACTGTGAAAAAAATAAATGTTTAAGCCATCCAGTCTGTGGTCTTTTTAAAAAGATTTTATTTATTTATTTTTAGAAAGAGGGTAAGGGAGGGAAAGAGAAAGAAACAGCAATGTATAGTTGCTTCTCACATGGCCCCCACTGGGGACCTGGCCTGCAACCCAGGCATGCGCCCTGACTGGGAATCGAACTGGTGATTCTTTGGTTCGAAGCCTGCGCTCAATCCACTCAGCTACACCAACCAGGGCAGTCTGTGGTATTTTTTACGGCAACCTGATATGATTAATACAACCCCCTAAAACCTCATGTTAGTGTAATTATGCATAAATAATACAAAAGTAACATAAAATAAAAACCATTTGAAAAAACTCAGAATTACTCAGAAAAGTCGCTAATAATCTGGCTACTTCTACTTGTTCTTCTCCTCCACTTCTACCCCTCCTTTCCTACTTCATTTTGTTATTATCAGTATTAGTAATATATACTGCTACAAACCTTGATGACTATCATATTAACCCCGTAATCCCCCCTCAAGGTTTTAGAGATGTAATAATATGGGAACTAATTTTGTAGGCAATCTACTATGTACTATCATATTTTTTTGATACATGATATATTGTTATCAAATTCTGAATTGTCATGTCTATCTTAAGTATAAGAAAAATAAACTGTCCAAGGTTATAAGCTTAGTATTTGGGAAAGCTAAAAATCTACATACTTACAGCTTTTTGCAGATCCTGTGACCTGTTCACTACTGTTATGCCTGAGGAGCACCATTTGCCAGAGTATTTCCAAATTCCTGTGCTTTACCTGAGCTTATATGTCAGCCCATTTAGTTGGAAAGTAGCATTAATGTGTCCCAGTGCAGTGGTCCAATTTTTATTAGCTTAATTATCCTACATCCTACATAACTCCAATCTTTCCAGAAAACTATCCAACTGTTTTTTATATTTTTAAACAAAATAACTGGAAAGTCCAAATGCCAACTACTTATATTTCTGAAAGAATATTTAAGTTCACAAATTAGATATCATTTTACTTTTAAATATGTAGGTATTCTTGTGTCAAAATTTCCATGTAAAGAAAAAATAGTCTACCTAATGTTTTCTTAAATATAAAATAATCAATCTTAATCAACATTTTATTGCAAATTACAGAATTTTCCCTAATATTCATTTTTGAATATTTTTATTTTTATTTATTTTATTTTTTTTCATTTTTGGATATTTTTAATGCTGCTAAGTTATCTATTTCTCAGAAATAATTTGAATTTTTTTCTAAAAATAGTAGTTGATATTTTTAAAATTTTATTACTACAGAAGAATATAAAAAGAGAAAAAATTAAAGTTTTTCTTTTTCATAACAAAAATTTTTCATTTCACATTGATAGATTGTAACTAGAAAAAGGAAAAATAAATCAATTGCTTCTTCTATTCTAAAAATAAGTAATGATCAAGTTAAAGAGAAAATGTACAATATCTGGTGTTTGTAGTGTATTTGAATTTGTTTAGAGAAAAATAAATGAGCTTTATCAATATAATTTTATATAAAATACTTAAACATTTAGCTATTTATGTTGAAATAATGATTGATCATGCATTCAAAGCTATAAACAATATCTGGAATATATAAGATTTTAGAATTTTGTGTATGTGTGAAATATAAAGTTTCAATTCTAGAATAATTTTAATGATAATGAATGTCTCTCTAATATAATGTAACAATTACTTTCTGGACATCCCTTTAGGTATTTTTTAAAATTTACTTTTGGATCTTCCTCCCATTATTACTATTCCTGTCCTTCTAGGGTTGTTTTGCGATAGGCAAGGTCCTGAAAGACATCGGTTGCTTTTCTTACTTGCAATCTAATTAAAGGCATGCCAAGTCCTTGCACTTGATTACAGCACTTCAGCAATATATAAAGAGAAGATGGAAGTACTATATGGACAATGGAGAGAAAGCCTACCCTTGGCCAAATAAATAGAAAACCAATGTAGAAACTAAAATTAGATGATATGTAGATAATCTATTCAACTGTTTTGATCTAAGGACCAATGTTCACTGAAAATATTTAGATTTATTCAAGAATGTTATCATCCTGTTACAGCAGAAGCCACATTCCCACAAGAATCCAAATAGGTCACTTGGCAAGATCTGGGGCACAAATGCAGTTACAATGAATTTGCAGGAGATGTACTGAAAGCTGCATACAACAGGATGAGGTGGTTTCATTCACTCTCTGTGTTGAGCCTTCTGAAAGCAGGCTGCGTGCCCATGGGGCAAGGACTTCAGAACACTGCTACAATACTGAGCCATGTCAAGCTAGCACTTAAACCAATCCAGGTCAATAATCACAGTGAATACAGCCTTCTGAAGATATTTCCAGGTCAGGCAACTACAAAAAGCCAAGTGTCAAACAATAATCCCTTAGAACTGTGCTTAAAAACTTGGCTGTCAGTGAGGGGTTTTTTTTGTTTTTTTTTGTTTTTTTTTTTAATGTTTTTATTTATTTATTTTTAGCGAGGGAGGGAGGGAGAGAGAGACAGAGAGACAGAAAGAAACATAAATGTGCGGTTGCTGGGGGTTATGGCCTGCAACCCAGGAATGTACCCTGACTGGGAATCGAACCTGGGACACTTTGGTTCCCAGCCCGTGCTCAATCCAGTCAGTGAGGTTTTTAAATTGCCCAAGGAATGATTCCAAGAGAACTGAGAGGAAAAGCTTTTACAAATAGTACTTCAGAACTAATGAGAATTATTTATGTCTTTTCAGAATGACAATATATTGAGTTTCCTTAGGTAAAAAAAAAGTTGTTTTAATAGTTGTATATTAAGTCTTTAATTTTTTATTGAATTTATTGGGGTGACATGGTAAATAAAATTATATAAGCTTCAGGTATACAATTCTATTGCATATCATCTGTATATCGTATTGTGTGTTCACCATTCCAAGTCAAGTCTCCTTGAAATTAAGTTTCAACCTCCCATTACAGAAGCCTTATTGATAAAGTTTATTCTGGGAGCTTCAACCTGAGTCTCGGCTTCTCACTTTCCTCCCTGAACAACATGAGTTTCAGCACATGCTCCAGCTTCTCCACAAGCTACCGGACCCTAGGCTCTGTGCAGTCACCCAGCTACCAGTCCGGCTAGCCAGCCAGCAGTGTGGCCAGCATCTATGCAGATGTTGGGGATCTTGGGCATCTGGATCTCCATGTCCTGCTCCACAAGTGTGCAGGGCAGCTGGGCATCTGGAGACCTGGCTTCAGGGATGGTGGGGGGTCTGGTGGGCATAGAGGGTATCCAGAACGAGAAGGAGACTATGCAATGCCTGAATGACCACCTTGCCTCCTACCTAGAGAGGGTGAGAAGTCTGGAGGCTGATAATTAGAGATTGGAGATCAAAATCTGGGAACACTTAGAGAAGGAAGGACCTTAGGTCAGAGACTGGGAGCATTATTCCAAGACCACTGAGGGCTTGAGGGCTCAGATCTTTGCAAATTCTGTGGACAATGCTTGCATCATTCTGCAGATTGACAATGCCCATCTTGCTGCTGATGACTTCAGAGTCAAGTATGAGAAGGAGCTGGCCATGCACCAGTCTGTGGAGAATGACATCAATGGGGCTCAAAAGGTCATTGATGACACCAATATCACTTTGCTGCAGCTGGAGACAGAGATTGAGGCTTTCAAGGAGGAGCTGCTCTTCAGGAAGAAGAACCACACCACAAGGAAGATGTAAATGGTCTACAAAACCAGATTGCCAATTCTGGGTTTACCATGGAGGTGGATGCCCCCAAATCTCAGGACCTCAACAAAATCACTGCAGACATCGGGCCCACTATGACAAACTGGCTTGGAAGAACTGAGAGGAGCAGGACAAATACTCATCCCATCAGACTGAAGAGAGCACCACAGTGGTCACCCTGCAGACCGCTGAGGTAGGTGCTGCTGAGAGGATACTCAAAGAGCTGAGACACATGGTTCAGTAATTGGAGACTGATCTGGACTCAATGAGGAATCTGTAGTTCAGTTTGGAGAACAGTCTGAGGTAGGTGGAGATGCGCTATACCATGCAGATGGAACAGCTCAATGAAATCCTGCTGCATCTGGAGTCAGAGCTGGCCCAGTCTGAGGAAGTGGGGCAGCACCAGGCCCAGGAGTATGAGGCCCTGCTGAATATCAAGGTCAAGCTGGAGGCTAAGATTGCCACCTACCACAGCCTATTGGAAGAAGGGGAGGACTTCAACTTTGTTGATGCCCTGAATAAGAACCCCTCCTTACAAACCATCCAAAAGACGATGACTTGCAGGGTTGTGGACGGCAAACTGGTGTCTGAGGTCAACAACACCAAAGTTTTGAGGCATTAAAGGAAGCAGAAATGGATCATCCCATGGTAAAGCAGAAGGCCAATGAAAAGTTCATTGACAGATTAAAAATTTAAAAGAATGAAGTTTATTCTACAACTTTCTAGTTTATTTAATATTTATAAAAATCTTAAATGCAAAAAAGAATAGTACATACTAAACAAATGAAAATGAATAAAACATTCAAATGATATACATTGGCATCATGATATATATATATGTGTGTGTGTGTGTGTGTGTGTGTGTGTATAATCAATCAGGTATTTTTAAGCCCCTAGTGTTATGTCAAGAAATGCTACTAATCTAATCTAAGAAATTTTAGTTAATTCTGTCTTGGAGTAGTGTCATCCAGTTCCCATGGTGATTTGGGGGACAATTGCCAAAAGATGGACATAATTTAGAGATGCATCACAGTTTGGTTTGAGCATCTGCATTTGGCCAAAATCTAATATTTGGATTCATATTTGGTCTTACCCTTTGGAAGTACAAATGCCTGCAGTAACATTACTTCTGGTATAATCAACATGTGTGTGAGCAATACAATCAGATAAAATACCATCATATATAAGCAAATAAATTCAGTGATATAAACAAGGACCAAGAATATGAAGCCCGTCTGGAAAAAGTCCAGCAATTGTTAATATAACAAGAATGGTTGTGTGACATCAATGTAACTTGGCAGCCAAGGAAAGTGGACTGGAATGTGCATGCATGAGCAATGATTACTTCACTGTACTAATCAGGTGGGACGGCGGATGCCATTGAGTGAGCATGCGTACTGTGTGGCCATCACATTCAAAATGACTGAGCAAGTAGGACAATGAATCCACACAAAATTTTGTTAAGTTTGGACATTCCTCTGTGGGAAAATATTCAGATGATTCAGAAGGCCATAGCTATGGGCAACTGGTGATTGGCAGTTTCGTCATGACAACGTGCCCACTCATACATCTTGTCTAATACAGAGTTTTTGGTGAAACATCAAATCACCCAGGTGGCTCAGGCCCCCTACAAACCATATTTGGCATCCTGTGACCTCTGGCTTTTCCCAACACTAAAATCACCTTTGAAAGGGAAGAGATTTCAGTCTGTTGGTGAGGTTCAGGAAAATAAGATGGGGCAGCTGATGGTAATTGGGAGAACTCTGTGAGGTCCCAAGGTGCCTACTTTGAGGGGGACTGAGGTGTCATTTTCCTATGTACAGTGTTTCTTGTATCTTGGATCTTCTTCAATAAATTTTTCTATTTTTAATATATGGTTAGATAATTTCTGGACATATCATGTATACTTCAGATTTATTGTTAATGTCTCATTATTCACTTGCATATATAAGTAATTAAGTGAAAATATTCTCACAATAAAATTTTATTAGTTAATTTGAAGTATATATACACATACATATTATTGCAATAGTAAAACTGAATAAAAATTAAATAGTTGTGAAAGTTCTCAATTATATTTACATAAACCCTGTTAAGAACTTTTAAATAGTAAAATAAATTGACCGTTATGAATGTTAACATAAAATATATTACACAGATAAATTTTAGAAAGAATGTTTTGTTTTTTTAGAGCTACAAAAGTGTTATAAATAATTTTAATACTAATAAATCAAAAATAAAGACTAGGTCATAATATGTTTATTTTCATGAAATTGTTTGGGGCCTAGGATGTACAACATTACACAAAACCACCTCTAAAAACTCTATTTAGTGTTTAATAATTTAATTCTTATTTTAGGCCTTAAATTTTGCAATAAAAAGTCCTATTTGCTTAATCCCTTCACCTTTTTCACCTAGTCTCCCAACCTCCTCCCCTCTGTCAGCTGTCAAGACTTATTCTGTGTATCTATGAGTCTGTTTCTATTTTGTTTGTTAGTTTATTTTATTAGATTCCTCATATAAGTGAAATCATATGGTACTTGCCTTTCTCTGACTGCCTTATTTTACTTAGCACAATACTCTCCAGGTCCAGCCATGCTGTCACAAAGGGTAATATTTCCTTATTTTTAACAACCAAGTAGTATTCCATTCTGTAAATGCACCACAGCTTTTTTTATCCACTCATCTACTGGTGGGCGCTTGGGCTGCTTCCAAATCTTAGCTATATAAAAAATGCTGCAATGAACATAGGGGTGCATATATTCTTCTGAATTAGTGTTTGGGATTTCTTCAGATATATTCCCAGAAGTGTAGATATTAAGCAAAAAAAAAAAAGGTTCTCATAGGCACAGACAACAACAGTACAGTGATTACCGGAGGAAAAGGGGAGTTGGGGAAGGTAGAATTGGGTAAAGGGGGGATAAATGGTGATGGGAGGAGACTTGAGGTGGTGAACACACAATACCATATATAGGTGATGTATTATAGAATTGTACACCTCAAATCTATATAGTTTTATTAACCGATGTCACCACAATAAATTCAATAAATAAATTAAAAATTGTATATTTAAAATAAAGTTCATTATTTTTGCTTACTGGTCAAACAAAAAAAGGCCTATCTGGTAGCTTTTTAGTCTTAGAAAAGGTCATTTAACAGATGGATATCAGCTTTGCTTCCTTTGTTCATTACCTGTGATAGGCAGCAACAGTATCATGAGCAGAAGCCTAAGCAGAATGAGCCAAAAGATACCTCGCTGCAGTTTAGTATTCCAAATGCTCAGTGTAGTGACTAATGCAATAAAGTTGCATGCCATAGTGCTGAGACATTATTGCTCCCACACTTAAAAGCCAAACAATAAGTTATTAAAATAATTGATTTATTAATTCAAATTTCAGAATTATTTCTTTGATTCTGGATGTTAATTCTAGAGTATGATAATCTGCTTTGATCACATACCAATTTTTGACATTTAGACATTTGACATTTTTGTTCATTTGTATGCAACATATATATATATGTTTGTATGCACATGCACAGACACACATATATATGCACATATGACTATATATGTATATGTGACTATATATATACACACAACTATCTTTAGAAAACTTAATTTTAACCATGAAGAAAATATTTAAAAACTAAAAAATACAGAAGAATTTTAAAATATAAAACACATTTCTGTATTCCTATGGAAGAATAGTATATAATTTCAGTCTCTTTCTCTGGATGTACAATTCACATGTACACAGTCCTGCATACATACTCACATAACACACACAAAAACACATTCATTACCCTTGGGTTAGATAGACAAAAATTTTTAAATATTAGGAGATACTTTTTTAAATCCTTTAGGACACTTTTCTTCTTTGTAAATAATTCTTTGCATTGTTAAAAAAATAATTTTGTATAGAACAACCTGCAGGCTGAGATAGAATTTGAACCTTGGGCTCTAATCTTGATTCAAACTGTTTCTACATTTCTTTAAGTGTCTGATAATCTCTTGTTTTCTCTTAGTGTTCAATAAAACACCTGAAAACTCCAATACATTCAGTTTTGTGATACATATACAAAATAAGCATTGTTGTCCTTGCTTAGATTAGAGGGGAGCACTGCATAGCTTCATCCAACCTCGTGACTGCTGCTGTATTCTAAGTGGCAGAGTTCTGGAAAAAAGAGAGAAATGAACTGGTAATCTCATAGGTCTGTATTATCATGCCCTTCCCTACCTAGAGAGCTTTTATTTCCTACTAGCTGCTAAAACCTGAAAGATTCTGCATTTATTAGTGGAAATAATACATTTAAAACTATTTTAATTCAGGCAGGAAATATTTTTCCCCTCTCTTGGTTTTACTTGTTTGAGGAAGTCATATTATTTATTGATTTGCCTTAAACTACTAATTAAAAGAAAACAACAAATCTCCCTTTTTTTTACTTTCTCCAGTTTCTCAGTTATATCTTTTCCTAATAAGCTACTTGGATTTTTGGAACCAAGGGTAAAAATTTATATTAATTCTTTTTAAATGCAATTTTTAAAGATTAGCCCAATCTTCTAATCTCTATGTCATTTCACCCTGCTCATTTCTCCAGTGTATTTTTGTCACATCAACAATCTTATCTGCATTGTAATAAGTACCTATGTTAATTCTTCATTCAAAGAAATAATAAAATGACAACAGATTGGGAGCAATCCATTAATAGCTTCTAAGTGTGATGAGACAAGCATTATCTAATCCCCTTAATTACATTAACATCTAGCCTGTATTTCTTGGTATTAACCCTAAGGATCTTGAGATTCCTTGTCAAATATCTCTTCTATTGTGGCTACACAAGGGAAACAAGAAAATTCAGTACCATCTCAGACCTTTACTGTTTAGTTGAGTAGTATTTCCTACAAATACTAGAGTAATTTTGTAATATCTGTTATAAATTTATTTCTTACTTCCATAGTAGTTTTGTGATTTAGTTCAGAAAATACCCATATACCTATGCAATACCCACATAAATAAGTGTGTATTATTTGTGACAAAGTTTTCTACTGATTTATTTTAGAGAACTGGCTTTCTAATGGTACAAAATTGGATTCTGTTGTAGGTAAATCAAATCCTCATTGGCTATAAGATCTTATCAAAGTTATTTAAATTTTCTGGGCTTTAGTTTCTTCATCTTTAAGTAAGGGATTAAATAAAATTAAATACTTCTTAAAAGAGTCTGGCAAAATCCTCATAGATTTTCAGCAAAGACAGACTTACCAAAGTTGTTAGAAATATCTTGATAATACAAAGTACCCTCCTTAGTTAAAGATGGGCTCCTTTTCTGATTATTAAATGGAATCAACATTAATTCTAAGTATGGCATAAGCAGGGACTAAAGTGAAATAGATATATTTATTAATGGATTGGTAGAAATTTCTATTTTAAATTTAGCATAACACAGAGTGACAATCAAAATAGTGTTATACAGTTAAAAACAAATTAAATTTCTGCCATATATTTTACCCTCTGTTAATATTGGGAAAAGGAAAGGAAATTCAAATGTAAGATTTGAAGGATGGTCTTTTCAAAGAGCAGACCACAATCCAGTAAAGAGAACTTATACAAAGCAAATAATTACAATATAGGATTCAGAGTTCTTCAAAAGCAGATTGTGTGAAACATTTGGGGAGCAATAAAAATGGCCCAGTTAACTGTCCCAGGAATGGTCAGAGGAAAAGTCAGAGAAGAGGAGACATGTTTGCTCCTTTATATATGAGTTTTAAAGGGAGCAGCATTTCTTGCTTAGGAAATGGTAAAGAACTGTGTGTGGTGAAACACACGACTGATTTGGACTCTCTGAAAGAGTAAGCTCAACATGTACTGATATTTGTAAACTTTCTATAACATGGTTAGAACATTGAAATTTTTTCTATAGGTGCTGCTGATTTAAGTAGAAGATACATTCAACAACCATTTAGGAGAAATAATGTACTGGACTTAGGAAATAATTATTTTTGAATAATGAAAGGGAAACAGGTCACCATGAATTTAAATTTATATCTTGGGTGACTAAGCAGATAGTAGCAAAATAAGTACAATTAAAGCATGGTAGAGTAGCAATGTGAAGGATACATGAGCTTGAGCTATTCAAGAATATTAGACATAGTGTAATATTACATATAGTGTAATATGCAGCAGCTATTTGTCAATGAAGTTCTGCTGCTCATAACAGACTACTTACAGGTGTGAATTTTATATGTAGTTGTATCATTTATCATTTTATTATCATTATATATGTCATTTATGTTTATTGTAGAAAACAAATATATAAAATAGAATATAAATTTTCCTTTAATCCTATCTTATTAATAGTTACAGGGACAATTTTGGCATATATCTTTCCAAAATTTGGTTTATGTTTATTCTTTTTTCACTTAACTTTATGTCATAAGCATATTTTCATATCCCTACATATTAATTTTAAAATAGTTAAATGCTGTTATTGTATAATATAGCCAAATCTAATGATTATTTAATTTCACAGTATTAGATATTTTAGACATGCCAATTTGTTATAGTAAGATATTATGTTTACTATGTTTTCTAGAAATATATGTACACATCCCTGATTTTCTCCAACTAACTACATTCCTAGATATGGAATTAATTTAACAGATTTATGAAAATTTAAGGACACTGGTGGAGACTTTCAAATTGCCTTCCAGAAAGTTGGTCCTATTTTGCATTTACCTTTTCAAGCAATGTGTGAGAAAATCCATTTTGTTAAATTTAAGTAATTGTGAAGTTGAACTTCTGATTTCCTATGACTCTATTTTTTAAGTAAAATGTTTTTGACTAATACTGAAAAGGAAATGAATGCATTGCCATGTAGCAATAGCCTCTATCTTTACAATTATGTTAACCCTAAAAAAAGATTTCTTTTAGAATTTTGAGTAAACCCTTTTGAGCCAAGAGAAACATTAATACAATTTGAAGGTTTAAACCCAAATTGCAGATATTTCATGGTTTACTGTGTGGGTGTGAGTCAGTGAGAGAGTAAGAAAGAGAAATTATACATGAATATGAAATATACCATTAATCAGAATACTAGCCCATAGAAATAAATAAAAAGATAAACATACAAGATATATTTTTTATCCTCATTCAAGGATAATTTTTTTCATTTCTTTCAGAAAGAGAGGGAGGGAGAGAGAGAGAGAAACATCAACATGAGAGAGAAACACTATTGGCTGACTCTCATAGGCACCCCAACCAGGAAATGGGAACCTGCCAATTTTTGGCTTACGGGATGATGCTCCAACCACCTGAGCCACACTAGCCAGGGCAATATTGTTAATCATTTTACTATACTTTATTTTATTTTTAAAAGAAATGTTTAAACTTGCTGTGTAGGCAAAACCTGAGAAGACAAACTTTTTAATGATAAGAGAATTTTCATAATAACACCTGAATAAAATATATTAGGAAGTGTTAACAATAAAAAATAGTGCCAATAATTCTTTTGAAAAAGAAGCAAAAAGAAAATATAAAATAAAATAGATTAGGAAATAAGACTGATAAATCTGATATCTGAATTAAAGATTTTTAAAAATGTTATACTAAGCAACTACAAATAGAAAATTTTGTACAATAAGATCAGTTTATTTTATTACATTTCTCTTTATACTGTCTGCCTTTAATAAATTATTTTTTTGAGAGTTTGTAAATTCTGTTATCCAAATTTTAGACATCTACTTAACTCTCTTGTATTTGCAATGGGAATTTATTTTAAAATACAAGAATGCAAATCTGTTATTAGTCTCTGTATGTTTCAAACCCCAGGGAAATGCTGGTCACTTGTACAAATTAGAGAAATTATAACCAGACATTAAAAGAGAGTTATGTACATGCCTGCAGTACTGCATTGTCATTTACTTATTTTTCTTGAGACTTCTAACTTGTTAGGAGTTGTGAGGGTTTTTTTTTTTTTTTTAGATGCCAGCTTCACTTTCTATTTAGAACTAATGTCTTACCTTATTTGTTTTCATTCAATGCACCAAAGTAAACACTGAGCGAGAAACAGGATTTATCTCTTTATTGCCTTTATGTCACTTTTTAAAACTTACATCTTTAAAGTAAAAAAGAAATCTGGTCACTGAGTATGAACTAAAAGATTTTAAAACAATCCAAAAGTTCAGTAAATTAGAGTATGATAGGAAGAGTCATAGTCCATATATATGCATATATGTGTGTATGTATATATATATATATACACACCCACACATATATATGTACACACACACAAAGGGTTTAACCGAATTGCCCATATTTAATAATAGTGAATATGAGGCTTGAATCTGAGTATTTTTTTAACCCCAAAGCTCATGTAATAGCCATGATATAAGGGCAGAATTAGCTCACTGGTATCTGAGTAACTAGACTGAGAATAGTAGGGTTGATTCTAAACGAAACAAGTGGGGCACCAGGAAGCAAGCATCTTCCCCAGTCACCCAGCCCCTGATTATGTGGAGAAAAACACAATGAGGGCCAGAGGGCCAGTCCAAGTGATCACAGTGCTTTCTTATGAAATTCCTGTTTAGCTTGACTGTCTGGTCTTTGACTCCACTGCCAATTCTGACCAGTCTGATGTGCTTCTGGCCCTGCTTTTGCACCTAACTCAGGCTTTCTTTCATCCTCATCAGCTACATTCTGCCCCCCGCTTTCTCTGGCACATCTTGAATCACCTGGATAATACTGATTCCTAGTGCAGTTCACAGGGTTTTAGAAATTTGAATTATCTTATAATACTCCTATTTTTTAATGAATAATTTCCTGAAAATGAGAATTCGGTTTCTGTTTCTTTCCAGTGCAGTAATACTCTCCCTGAGTACTGTTGTCTAAATCGGGATTCCTGGGAGTGGAGATAGAGCAACTGAGAAGCCCTATTCTGGCCTCTGACGAACAAAAGAACAGGTACCTTTTAGAATTGTGCTTATAATCACCATGTACAATTTTACTCTCATGTTGGGTTTTTCCCCCAGAAATCAAAAAGTTAGGTGAAATTAAAATTGGCAGATAGCTCTATGATGATCCATGGAGAAGCATAATGTAGTGTAGAAATCAAAAGATCTAGTTTTTAATTTTGCCTCAGATCAATCTTGACTAAGACACTCAACTTACATAAATTGTTAATGTCATTTGAGAATGCAGGAGATAAGTGATCCCTAAAGCCTTTAAAATCATAATATTATATAACAGCATTAATCTAACTAGCAAAGTGGGAATCTAAAGAGCAGAAGTGTAAAGGGGTAGGCAGACTAACCAATCCTCCAGGAAAAAAAGTAAGTGCACCAAGTTAGTATTATGTGTTAGTATACTTATAATTAGATCAATTTTATTCTATTTAGTCCTGAAGTTTCAACTTGACATTTTAAATTGTTTTTGTAGTCTTAATGATTAAGAATGGAAAATATTAAGAAATGTCAACAAAGCTCTCAAGATGGTTATAGCAGAAAACCTACTAACAGAAAATGTTTCAAGGAGTCTTGAACTTGAGTCCCAAAGCACTGTAGAACACATGTGATTCCAATTGTGAGTTTAAATTTAAGCATTTTAAAATGAACTTCTTATTGATAGAAATATAAATTTTAATACACAAAATAAAATTATTTTAATTGAAATGAAAATTACCATAAAATATTCAGTAAATGACAAACAAGTATGCTTCGCAATACATATGGTAAATAATTTAAAAGACAACACTAAGCAAATATATAAAATGCTTGCATAAAATATATAGTATGTTAAAATTGATGAATATATTATATATTTGAGGTAATTGAAGAAATGAAATATTTAAAGAAAAACACCACATTTTACTTCTCAGTTTGAAAAAGTTTTAAAAGCCTGGTAATATTAGGTCAAAACAAGGCTGTGAGAAAACTAATACTTTCATATTCCACTAAAAGGAACCTAAGCTGGTGCCATCTTTCCAGTAGATATTTTGATAGTATATATTATTCTATTTGAGTTAGCATAATCTCTGAATTAACAATTTCACTTTTAAAAAATATGCTAAATATATATGTGTGTGTGACATTTATGTACAATATTTTTGCTACAATATTATCTATAATATGAAAAATTTGGAGAAAGAAAACAAAGATTCAAAGTTAGCCCTGGATGCTATAACTCAGTGGATTGAGCACAGGCCTGAGAAGCAAAGGGTCACTGGTTAGATTCCCAATCAGGGTACATGCCTGTGTTGCAGGCCAGGTCCCCAGTAAGGGACACATGAGAGACAACCACACATTGATGTTTCTCTCCCTCTCTTTCTCCCTCCCTTCCCTTCCTTCCTTCTCTTTAAAAAAAAATAAATAAAACCTTAAAAAATTAGAGTTGGGTTAAATATACTATGATACAATAGAATACTCTGATGATATAGTTTTATATTTATTGATATTGAACCAATTTTATGAAATATTGTTAAATTAAAAAGCAAGTTTCTTATTATTACTACTGTTACTCTTTTTAATTCAGTTATTTAATTATTCACTCAACAAAACTCAAGAAGCACTTACTGCATGCCAGGAGTTCTTCTCCGCACTAGAAATGTAGCAGTGAACTAAAAATTCCAGTCTCTGCTCTTGTTCATGGAATTTACATTCTAGTGGGGATTACAAGCCGTAATTCAGTAAATAAATAGTAAGTTCACTAAGATAAAATCAGGTAAGTGTTATAGAGAATAATAAAGAGAGAGGTGGTTTTAAAAAAAAAGTCTTTCTGATAAGGTAAACTTTGAGCAGAAATCTGAAAGGAACAAGAAGTTAGCAATGATAATATTCAAGGATGGATATTTTGGTTCAGCAGATAAAAGAGAAAGTAGAAGGTATGCAGGAAAGCATGTGGTGGTGTATTCAAAGAATAGCAAGGAGGCCATCCTGTGTAGAAGTGAGCAATAGGGAAAGGCGAGTGTTATAGGTCATAAAGGCCTTCTAGGGCAAGATGTAAGGATTTTGACTATACTGAGGAGGGTGGCAAACCAGTGGAAGGTGCTGAGCCCAAAGAAGCTACATAAATTGGCATACATTTAAAAGGATGGCTGCTGTGTAGACATCGGGTAATAAGGAGAAGGGTGGAATTAAGGACACCAGTCAGGAGAAATGAGCTAGAGTAGCAGCAGTGAATGTGGAAGGAAGTAGTGGGTGTATAAGAAAGAGAATTCAGGGATGACAGCAAGCAAGTAAATACCATTGTGTGTGTTTATGTGTATATAAGCATAGAAAAAAAGGTAGAGAGCCATAATGAAATGCTTTCATGGTTATTCAAAGGCAGAGATTTTTATTTGCTATTTTTTTTTCATGAATGTGAAATATCTGTGAAACAAATAGAAGAGAAGGCACTCTTCTTCAAAATGTATACTCGGTTGATCAAACTTGATGATTATGCATTTTCCTTCTTTTTGCATTTGAATAATATCTAAAGTGACCTAAAAACTCCACAAAAAATCAATTTGACAAACTTACTGATGTTTCATTGATAGTAAAAATGACCACAAAAGCATTGATAAGTATGACTTCCTTTGCACTAATTAAAAAAAAAAACTTTTAATAAGAGAAGGTTTGTAGCGGCATCACCCTCAAACAGTCTCTATTTCTCACCACCATACTCGAATATTTTGTCTCTTTGAAAAGTAAAATATATTGTTAATTGCAAATAAATAATTTTATATTATTTTTGAAAGCCAGAAAACATTCCATTCCCTCAAACATAACATATTTGAAATCATGGTAGGTTTTCCCTTGTTTTTTAAGTTTTTTATCTTAAGATATTTACTTTACTTTAAGCCCCTGTAGAATATGAGTTTCATGAACACAAGAATGAAATTAACAAATATTTTTGGTGGGTACTCAAAAATATTTGTTGTGGTAAGTAGGTGTTGGGAACCACCCTGACTGGTATCAGAAGCTGAAACCCCTGCCTAGGCTAAGGCTAAGGGAATGCCCTTGGAACCATAAGCCAGCAAGGAGACAAAAGCTTATCTCCCTGGCAGGAGTGCTGCTTCCGCTGCTTCATTCATAACTGAGCCCCAAAGCTTGGTCGGTTAGCCAAAGACGGGTAAAATTCCCCAAGGGGAGAACGACCTACGACAGGCACGATCACTTGGGAGGCCCTCCAAAAGAAGGACTTTGGGGGCTGCAGCAAAAGGGGGTGATGGACCCTCTCTCCTCGGTTTTGACATAGCCTGAGTTCTCATCGTCTGGAAAATGTCCTTATCTCTTGGTTGCCTTAGTTCCCTTGCTCCACCTAAGCCTGAAACAATGACAGGGTGGTGCAGCTCTGTGCTGAAAAGGGCGGATTCCCCGGGTGATCAGGCCTAAGAAAGAACATGTAAATTCCTGTGAAACCTTCTTTGTTTAGAATGCTCTCAGTTGAATGAGAAGGGTCCAAGGAGGAAGTTAGTTTGTTCCTTAAAGGCTTACAGCTCTTTGACCCCAACTCAAAATAGACTGGCAGAGTTCCTTGTTATCTATTGTTCCTTACTTCCCCCTAATGAGTACTGTACTTTACCTGAATTATTATGCAAAACGAGCCCAATAAAAGCAGGTTTGGACAGTAAATCAGCATGCTCCCCACTAGAGGGGGTGGCCATTCCATCCCTACTTCTCCACAGGAACTGGTCTGTCTCTGTGCATGTTTTTTCTTGCGTGATTTTCATCGAGCCATCCACAGCGTTCCGTGATCACTGTTGGCCGGTGACCCACGCATCAAGTAGGTTCTATGTTTCTTTCAATTATCTCTGCCTGATATTTATATTTGTGTGTATTCCTCTCTTCTTGAGTAAGAGCTAACCTAGCAACTTGCTTATAACCAATACAATACAGGAAAAGTAATGGAATGTCATTTCTGTGATTAGTTTTCATAAGAGAGCAACCTTTGTCTTGCCAGCAGGCTCTCTTTTGCTGGCTATGATGAGGCCACATGGAGAAGGCACGTGGCAATATACTGGGAGCAGCTCTTGCCAATATCCAGAAGGCAACTGAAGCCCTCAGCCCAACAGCCCACAAGGTCTAGACACTGCCAACATTTATGAGAGCCAGCAGTGAATTTTTCCCCAACTGAGCCTTTGGGTGAGATCCTGGCCATGGCTAACACCTTGATTTCAGCCTTCTGAGACTGAAAAGAAAAGGATCTAGATATGTCCAGATTCTTGAAACTGAAATAATAAATATGTGCTGTTTTAAGATGCATTTTGGTAATTTGCTTCACTGCAATAGATAATTAATACATTTGTAGAATAAATTATTGAATATGTTAGTTTTCTATCTGTAAAATGAGAAAAAATACCCATGTTATGGGTTTTTTGTTAGAAGGGATAAAACACCTGAACGCCCATCATATAGTAAGTGCTCAATAAATATTATTTGTTATTACAATTAGGTAAGCACATTTTTTTACACTCGATCCCTATCTGAAATGAGATGTTGTAGCAGGGACATAAAAATTAAATTAGAAGTAGGGTAGGAAGCATCACACTTTCTGACTTCCAATTATATTACAAGATTATAATAAAACAGTGGGTAGAGATTGACTTTAGGGCAGGGGAGAGCAACAGGAGAAAATTGGGAAGACTATAATAGAACAACAATAAATATATACAGAGGGGGAGATAAATGGAACAGAATACAGAGTTCAGAAATAAACCCATGCCTATATGGTCAGTTAAGTTATGACAAAGGAACCAATAATATATAATGGGGGGAAAGTAGTCTCTTCAATAAGTGATTTTGGGAAAACTGGACAACCACACAAAAAGCAATGAAACTGGACCACTGTTTTATACCACACACAAAAATTAATTCAATATGGATTAAACATTTAAATGTAAGACCTGAAACCATAAAACTCCTCAAAGGAAACATAGGCATTAAGCTCCTTGACATGGATCTTGGTGATTATTTTGAGGGAGCTTGAGAGCAAAAGCAAAGACCAAAAAAGCAAAATAAACAGGTCTTATTTTGCTTCCTGCACAGCAAAGGAAACAATCAACAAAATGAAAGACAACCTACTGAGTGGAAACATGTATTTGCAAATCATATCTGGTAGGGGCTTAATATCTAAAACATTTTTTTAAAAAAACCTCATATAACCCAATAGCAAAATAACAAACAGTCTATTTTTAAAAGGGGACAGATGGTCTGATTAGATATTTTCCAAAGAAGACATGCATATGCCAAAAAATACATGAAAAGGTGTTCAACATTACTAATCATCAGGGAAATGCAAATCAAAAATACAATGAGATATCACCTCATGTAACCACAGAACCAGGTCAAATGATCCTATTCTACTTAGTAAGAAACTGAGTTGCTTTTCAGAGACAACAGACTGAAATTGCAAGTCATGCAGCCCAAGCCTGTGCAGAGGAGAGAACTTTGACTTCTAGCTGTACCTGAAACCAAAGACTCAACACCTCCTCCAAACACACACACACGCGCACACACACACGGAACCAAAGGACCAGGACATAATCTGAACTTGAACACCAGAACCCTTTCAGAAGCCAAAGGTTTATTTTCCAGGAAGAACTGGTGTTGATGACCCTACTGTAAATGGTCAAGTTCCAAGGTCCTCCAATTAAAACTTGCCCCACCAGGAATTCTGCACACATATTACCCCTATCCCCTTAAAAACCCTTGACCATCAAGGGTTTTAAGTCGATCAAGTAAGATGGATTTAAAGCACATTTAGGTCTCTCATTTTCTTTGTTGGTGCCTTCTCTATAAATAAACCTTTCCTTACTCCAAACTCTTGATGTGTTGAGTTTTGGCCTTTCAAAGCATAAGACACACAGACTTTAGTTCAGTAATACTCACACCTGTTAAAATGGCTAGTATCTATCAAAAAGTCAATAAATGACAAATGTTGGCAAGGATATGGAAAAAAGTGAACCCTGGTGAGCTGTTGGTAGGAATGTAAATTATAGGAACTATGGAAAACAGTATGAAGATTTCTCAAAACATTAAAAATTAATTGCCATATGATCTAGCAATTCCGCTTCTGAGTATTTATCCAAAGAAATCTAAAACACTAACTCAAAAATATATGCAACCCCAATGCACTTACAATAGTCAAGGTGTGAAAACAACTTAAGTGTTCATCAATAAAGGGATGAATAAAGAAAATGTGATATATATATATATATATATATATATATATATATATATCTGAATAGGATTATGTGTGTGTGTGTGTATATATACATATATACATATATATAATGACTTTTCAACTATGAAAAAGGACATCTTGACATTTGAGACAATATGGATGGATCTTAAGGATACTCTGTTAAGTGAAATAAGTCAGACAGAGAAAAACAAATGCTCAAATACTATGTGACATCACGTATATGTGGAATATTTAAAAAACTGCATATCTGAAAGTTACTAAGAGAGTAAATCTTAAACATTGTCATAAAAAATCTGTAACAATGGGGGCAGATGTTAACTAGATTTATTGTGATGATCATTTTATAATATATACAAATATCAAATCATCATGCTGTACAACTGAAACTAATATATGTTCATTATACTTCAGTTTAAAAAATAGAATACATTTTTGAGCCCATTACCTCTTTTCTTATATTGTGTATGTAGCAATGTTAGAGGCAGAGAAGTAGGTGGGAAGATCATGGACTGGGTTCAAATCCTAGTTTTTGGTTTAAGAACTATGTGAACTTAAGGAAGCCACTTTACCTCATCAACCCACAATAAACAATGGGAGCAACCATATTTACCTCAGGGCAAGGATTGAACCATCTAAGGCATGTAACCACTTAGTACAGTTCCTAATTCAGAGTTAGCAATCAATAAAACCCAGCAAATCTTCCCATTGTTGTTCTAAATATCTTCAGTACAGGAAGTCTGTACTGGCTTGGTAATTCTGGAAATCAAACAATATCCAATGGAGAACTTGGACCATATTACTCTGTATCTTTCCTTATACACTTAAAGCTGAAGCACCCTTGCCCTCTATCGTCTGCCTTCTCCTATTTTTTACACCTGGGAGTTGTCATTCCCACGCAGGACAGGGCCTCTGGGTCAGTTAGTTACCATCCAATATACATGTTAATTCATCTTAGATGCAGGTGGCCTTGCTTATTGCCAGTCTAAGCAACTTACTTGAATAGAAAAACATAATAAACCCAAATTTGAAGACTATATCTTTTTGTAAAACTTATTTTTAGAAAGAGAGGAACGGAGGGAGAAAGAGAGGAAGAGAAACATGAATGTGTGGTTGCCTCTTGCCCACACCACACCAGGGAATCTGGCCCACACCTCAGGCTTGTGCGCCAAGTGGGAATCAAACCAGTGACCCTTTAGTTTGAGGGCCAGTGCTCAAGCCACTCAATCACACCAGCCAGGGCTGAGGACAATATCTCAGTTTTATAGTTTAGCCATGATAACAAAAACATTGCCTTTGGGCTTAAGATTTTTAAAATATATATGAAAGTGGGATTATATCCACCTCAAAGAATTTTGGAAAGGATTGAAGGAAATAAAATGCTATGCCTGCCACACAGTAATTGTTTAATGAATGACAGTTGATATCAATATTATTATCATGATTGCTATTACCATTTTTGTAGTCCCAGTACTCAGCAGTGCCTAGAGTAATATTTGCATGAGAATAAACCAATGTAGTTATAATCTTACTGCTGCTCAAGTCTTACTGCTGCTATCTTCAGTGTTTCTGAGGGAAAACCATAGTTTCTACTGGAAACGATGTGTATATCGGTAGCATCCATAGAACCATATGCATGGTTCCAAGTAGCAAATATTTGTAGCCTCAGCCATGTGGCTGAACGTACCGGTGAGCCCTGGAAAATGCAGCTGGTTCAGCCCCTTTAAATAAAAATGACTAGACAAAGAAAAAAGTGGAAAACATATTTATTTATAAACCATCCTACATAGACACAAGGCGCAGTTTTGTTTTTGTGACACACCAGCAACTCTTTAAATATTTATTGTCAACCTGGGGAATTCATATGTAGACTGAAGGCATATTTAGGCCTGTAATATGCCATCTCAGCAGGGCCTGCTTAAGGCTGCCCATCTGGAAGACAAAACTTTAGAGCCAATTTTAAAACATTTTTTTCTTCAAGGACAGATAAAACTGTTTCTAGCTGATTTTTACCATGACATATGAAAGCAAACCTGGGGCTTTTGTATTTTGGAGTTAACATTTAAACCAGAAAGATACTTTTTTTCCAGAACACCTGTAGCAAAGTGCTGCATAGTGAAGCCTAATTTAAATTCAGTTCTGTAAAGGCAGCCAGAAAACAGTCTATGAATCAGAGTAGAGTGATGTATTTTCCAATTAAGGCACCAAAAGCAGTGAAAAAAAAAAAGCAGTTAGAATTTTATTCTCATTTCTTCTCTTGAGACTTAATGGATAGTTTAATGTGTTGAGTTTCTGCCAATTGAATAAAATTTCTCAGAATTTTAACAAATAAATATCTAAGTGGAATGAGGCAATGTTAACTTTGTCTTCAAATTACTGCTTTACCAATTTTTAAAATGTCTTATGTCATAGAATCTAAAATGCCACTTGGACTCATCAGAATCAGTTTATTCAGTTAGTCTTCCACAAACACATCTACTGTGATTTGAAAGGCTATTCTTCCTTCCCTCCTCAACTCCCTCTCCCTTACTCTCCTTTTCACCCTTCTCTTTCTCCTCCTTCTTTTCCCCTACCTTTACCTTCCTTCTTTCCTTCCTTCCCACCTTCCTCCCTTCCCTCCCTCCTTCCTTTCTTCTTTCATCCTTCTTTCCTTCTTTCTTCCTTCCTTTTATTTTTCTTGGATTCTTATGAGCTAGTAAAGTCAGTGAGTGTTCAATTGTGAACGTGTCTAAATATTTAACCCCTTTATTTTTCTGATCAAACTGTTTTCTTTCAGAAGCTATATTTAAATTGTTTTTCCATTAAATAAAGTTATCAAAAAATTCTGCATAGCACTTAATATGAGTCATAAGAGACGTGTGTGGGATGGGAGGATCGGGGAGAGGGAGAATGAGAATGAGAGCAGGAGCAAACACGAGAGCTGACTGAGAGGCGGCAGAGGCAGAGATACCCTGAAGGCCCCAGGAGAGACAGTCAGATCACCGACCAAATCCCAGTGTGTGATCACGGTGTGGCCCCCACCACCTTGACAGTCAGTGCAGAAACACTAATGAGAAAAATGAGTCTCTATAAAATCCTTTTCTATAATCTGAATTTTTTTAAAGTTTTACTTTCCTCCAAAATCATCTTTTCAAAAATTGAGAAGAAACACTATCTCTCTTTCCTCTCAATCTTTTGAATATTATTTTCTTGAAATTAATGTGGGAATCATGTAGCCATTATAATCAGATAAAATCCAGGGAAGTGACAGTAGATAGCAGGAATGTTCCTCTGAATGTTACATTTTTTTAATAAGGTTTGATGTTACTGAAACAAGGAACAAGATCTGGGTTTTCTGCTTGCACTATATTGGTGAAGGTATATATATAGTTTCCCTGTGTACCCATATACTTGGCACTTAGGACAATTACTCGGGGAAATGAGTAAAGCAGTTTCCATTTACATATTACCCCAGGTTTCATGTTGTTTGAAAACACTGACCATCATTAGCAGGACTCTTTATAATCAGCTATGTAAGTTTCTCAAGTGTACTTTCAATTGGAGAACCTTATACAGTCACACTTTGAATAACTATGTTTCAGTAAACAACAAACCGTATATATGATGGTGGTCCCATAAGAAATCAATGAAGCTGAAAATTTTCTGTTGCCTAATGATGTCATAACTGAAGTAAAGTTATATATAACACATTACTCTTGTGTTTGTGGTGATGCTGGTATAAACAAGCCAGTTGTACAGAAAGCATAGCACATACAATATCACAGCACAGTGTAGAACACTTGATAATCATAATTAACAACTATGTTATTGGTTTATGTATTTAGTATAGTACACTTTTTATTGTTATTTTAGTGGTACTCTTTCTGCTTATTAAAAAAAATTTTGCTGTAAAAGAGTATGCTGTTATGCTGACAGCAGTCTCATACATCTGCATTACCGTGTCTCTTCGTTGCATCATCTTTCTCTTGGGCTTCATTTAATCTCATGTTGTTTTGTACAGTAATGTGCTGTTCAGACTTGTAGCCTAGGAGTATAGGCTATGCCACATAGCCACGGTGTGCAGTAAGCTTTATCAACCAGGTTGTGTAAGTGCACTCTGTAATGATCACATAACAATGGAATCTTCTAAGGACACATTTCTCAGAATGTTTCTGTGTCATTAAGCTAAGCATGGCTGTAATTGGACAAGGATTACTTTTACTGGAGAGGGAATCATTGGGAGAGTTATTTTCAAAGAGCTCACATGACTAGATTTCTCCTTTACTACATTCCTTGCAAGAAAATGTGTTAAAGTGTGTCTCAAGTTCTTCTTTTCAATTGTTTTTCTTCTTTTTTTAATAGAAAATGGTGAACTGTGGCTCAATGTTCCTAATGATTACTGGGACATTACTATAAGATTTAGAAACTAATGTCCCTCCATCTTAAAATTGAGAGCTCACAAGCTTTGTAGACCAGCTCTGCAGAGACCCAGGCTCCTAGCATACAGCAGGAGTTCATTCATTTTCTACAAAATGGTTCCCAGAGATTTGTGGGTTTTCCTAAATAGATCCAAGATACATGAATAAGAAACCTCTATTGTGTTTAAGCTACTCTTTTACTGTGCTTTCTTTTTTTTTTTTTTTTTTGCATTTCATAATACAAGACTTTAGCACTTGTCTAAAATCAGATATAAAGATTAATGACTTTTTAATAACTTTTAAAATTTTGTTTTTCAAGTACAGTTTTCTGTCTTTTACTCCCATCCCAGCCCACCCATCCATCCCTCCTCACCTTCCTCCCATTTTCACCCCCCCCCCCAGTTTTTGTCCATGTGTCCTTGTGTCCATTTGTCCATGTGTCCTTGTGTCCTTTTGTCCATTTGTTCATGTGTCCATGTGTTCTTGTAAACCCTTCCCCTTTTCCCCTGAAATTCCCTCCCCTCTCTGCTCTGTTCATTGTCAGCCTGTTCTCTATGTCAGTGCCTTAGGTTATATTTTGCTTGCTTTGTTTTGTTGATTAGGTTCCTGTTAAAGGTGAGATCATATGGTATTTTTCCCTTACCACCAGGCTTATTTCACTCAGCATAATGCTTTCCAGTTCCATCCATGCTGTTGCAAAGGTGGAGCTCCTTCTTTCTTTCTGCTGCATAGAATTCCACTGTGTAAATGTACCATAGTTTTTTGATCCATTCATTTACTGATGGGCACCTAGGTTGCTTTTCTTCTTCATTCAACTGATTCTAATTCTAATTAGCTGGTTATCAAGAATAAACAATGATGACAAGGGAGGTAGTACTTGATTTGAGTCTTGAACTAGATCTTTAGCCAGATGGAGCTTGAATTAGAAAAGGGAGACTGTTGTGACTTAAAAGAATGAAGAAAAAAGGGACATTTCTGACAGAATAAACATGATGTTCAAATGCTACAAGCATATGCAGACTTGCATCCTTAAGGCTCGCCCAGGGGGCATCCTAAAGGGGTGGTGGTGGGTATCTCTACTCTTCCCTCTTCTCCATCTTGCCCTGTACCTGAGAAGTCTGATGTCCATGAACTGGATCAACAAACTCCTTTGCCTTCTGGCTTCTGGTTGGGTTTAGTCCAGAAGCACCCGTAGAATATCAGAAGGAAGGAAGAGAGCAAGGTCAAGGTAATTATTCCCTCAGCTTTTTTCCTGCAGAACCACTGAGTGACTGCATCCAGTGACTGCTGTCTTTCCTCTGTGCCTTTAAACCTGAGGGTGTAACGACATCCTGTTATCAACCCAGAGGGTCTACACTGATGATTTTTCTACAACTTGCTGATAATTTTGTAAATAGTCCCTTATTATATACTCCTCAAATAAATTCAATTTCAATATTTCCTGATGGCACTCTGACCAATAAATTCTACTTGCTTTAAAAACAGTAGGAACAGGCTACTCAGAAAAGTACTTATAGCTCAAAATACTTGACTGGATTTTGTGAACACAGCACCACTTTTTCAAGAATGATTGAAATTACCACAGGAAAATTGTGAGAACCCTTATCCTCTGGGTTCTGATCCTAGTGTATGCATGCTGTCCATGTGGAGTGTCACTTTACCTTGTTTGAACTTTTATTGTTGAGTCCTGCTAATGTTATTGTTCAGTTTGTTTCAAGAACTAAGTCTTAGCCAAATGATTTCTACAGAGACTTTGCTTCTTTCTTAACTTCTCCTAACTCATCTGCTCTGCAAATCGCTTACTGTCTGATTATCGTATTTTGTCATGTATAATGTGAACCCATCTTTTTGACCTAAACTTGAAAAAAAATCTTTCATTTTAACTTTTTAATTCAATTTTATATTTATTTATATTTAGACACTTGGCTTTTTGTATTATAAAATAATTTTAGCATTTATTTTTTAACATATTATGGTACAAGAAATTTTATGTAACAATTACAAAACATGAACTGATACAAGGTATTTCAGGTACTTACCCACGTACAATGCACATCTTTATTTTTCCCTCAAAAATGTGGGCAAAGAAAATGGCACGTTATACATGGCAAAATATGTGTTCTTTCCTTGTTAACCTAGAAGTGACTTTCTTCACTTTGCTCAGAACTGTAGCTATATTCCTGTTTTGACTTCTCTACTATATTGTTGGGGAGAAAGAATGGGTTTTCTTTGAATTCATAAAACTGCTTGGAATTCCTCTTTTGTATTGATCAATAGATGTTGGTTTTATTTCTCCATACTTTCATTTCAAATCATTCCGATGAAGTATTGTGATTTTTTTTTTTTTTGAAAAACAAATCAGTGCTGAAAGACCTATTTTCCTTTTTACTTTCCTCATTTTGTTAGCCAGCTCCTGTTGTGTTCTCATCTCAGGACGGGTAGAGCAGAGCCGGAAAGCACCTACTTAAATGGCAATGTACAGAAGGAAAACCAGAAGGGGGAAAAAATCCCCATATGCCTTTTTAAGGTCTAGAAAACCTTTTTCAGAAACTCCAGCTATCTTTTCCTCTTATCTCATTGACCTTAATTAGGTTACTTGATACTCCATAATCAATCATTACCGATAGGCAGTAAAATTATCAAAATTGGCTTAATCAATCTGTAATTATCTAATAAACATAATTAGGTTATCAAGAGTTCTGCCCTGGGGCAGAAACCAGCCTTCCTTGAAGCATTCCCTCAAGCACAGATACTGACAACTGGGAGGAAAAACACAAAAAAGAGTTCCATCAGTGAGAAGAGGGAAACAGCTATTTAGTAGATAATCACCAATGTCTGTTGAGAGTGACTGGAAAATCTAAGACTGAAAATGTAAGGTACTCTACCTAAGAAAAGAAAACACCAGCAGTAGTGGCAACATTTCAAGTAATTATTAGGAGGAGGGGAAAAAATTCCTGGATAGTAGCTTTACTCATTTCCTAGAACTCTTTAAGTAGCATTTGTTTTTTGGATTTTTGGTTTTTTGTTTTGTTTCTTTTGGGGGGGTGGGTAAGAAAGAAAAAAAAAAAAAGACGGCAGCTGGGGAATATGTCCTGCATCAAGGAAGAATTCAATTTATTTTTATTTAATTTCTTATCCTGAAAGACATTCTGTAATTCATCCAGCCAGGGGTCAAAGTATAATCCAATTTTCTCACTGAGTCCATTGATGAATTCTTATCTTAACAAGATTAAGACTTTAAAGCAGAAACTTCTCTGAAAAGACAATAGCTTTTCACTAATATTCTTGGGTAGCTAACCATTGTGTCCTAAGTTGCCATTTGCTTTTTTAAAATCTTTATCATCATTAAATTCTTAGCCATTTTCCTTTTCAGAAGTAATAGTGTTTTCTATTTGCCCTTTAGCTGATTGAAAGGTCAACATGGCTGTCTCCTTGAATATGTGAAACTATATTCTGAAACACTTGTAAGATTCTACAAATATTATAAGGAAAACATGCAGTATAGGTCTGTCTTAATATCCAAACCATGAATCCTAAGTTTAAATTCATGAGTACAGTATACTCTAAGTATAGGAAGTAGGAAGAAGATCATATAAGCATATGTAAATATAGAAAGTATATGTAAGTGTCCTGTAAGCTTAGAAAAATCTTATATGTGAGTATGAACTTATATTTTCATCCAAAAAAGTAAATATTTTGTAAAAGCTGTTTTCCTTCATTTATTTTTTAGTGAGTGGCATGTGGGAAGGTCAACCTTCTCAAAGTCTCTCTCAGAAGCCTTTGTGGTATGTGTGAGTATCAGTCAATTTATAGATCCATCTCCAAATAAGGAAGCCTGGCTTCTCTGGAGAGCTGGCCTAGTTCTGAAAAGAAAACTTAAAGTAGCATGTCTGCCTATGAGTAGAGGTTATCTAATATTAGCTTTTGTGTGATAGAAAACAAATTGCCCCAGTCATTAATCACTCCATAACAGATTGACCTTATGATGCAGGAAGAACTTTTAAATTAGAGATCACTTTATTTAAGAGACCAACAGAATTGCATTTCATCCAGATTCACCAAGTTTTTTATTTTCTGATTATTCTTTCTAATATTTCCAGGAAAATCTGCTACTCAAATCTTCTGATACTATTAGAAGTTTCAGATAATATGAATGGTCATGTATACTATAATTATTTTAATATCAGTAGGTGGTAAAAATATGAGTGCTATACAAAACATAAGGAAATGTCTCTGTTCCTAAAAAGAGACAATTATCCTGCCTAAAATAAATTTTGGAAAAATATAAGACAAATAAAAATAATAAATAGGACCTGAAAAGTTGTTTTGGTCTACTGACTGGGATCTGAAAAAGATCAGTGAGAAGATTATAGTAATTTGGTTAAATTTATGCATTTAAGTTAGACTACCTGGATTCAAATCCCAGCTTCATGATTATTTTGGCTGTGTGATATTGAAAGGTTATGTAAAGTCTATGTACTTCAGTATCCTTATCTGCAAAATAATAATAACAACAACAGAAATAGATGGTTGTGGCCCTTAAATTAGATAGTATAAAGTACTTCAGAGCACACAGATCAGTGTTAAGTATATTATCTCACCTCCTGCTTCAAGTCTAAAGATTTTCTTTCAACCTAGTTTTTATAATTTCTACAAGGGTTAGAAGCATTCTGATCAAGAAAGTACTCTACATTTCTTACTTGGTATTGCCATGCATTCATTGTCTCACAGGAAATAGAAAGCAGTTGATCAGCTCCACTCTATCAGTAGGTTTTATTAAGGTCTTGGTAGACAGACTCCGTACTAGACAGTAAGCAGAAGCGAGGACACCAAGGAAGTAAGCACTTAGTGTGCAAAGAGTTTACATTTCAGTTGGCCTAATGCAATCAGTATGCATGAAAACAATAGGCAATAAACTAGACTTATAATCTAGAAACACATTATGAATCTCTCTTAATACACCTCTCCCATGATATAATAATTTCTGTTGGTTTCTGTCTCCCCTGAGATTGAAAGTTCTTTGAGGGCAGCTATGAGATCCTGCTTGTCAGAGACCTGGGTATGGAAAGAACCATGCACTCTGTTTTATAAAATTAACATTAACCTAAAATCTAAATTAGTGGTTTTCTAAGAATTTTTTTTTATTTTTAAAGAGCTCAGAAACATTCTTCCAAAGGAATCATCTGAGTAAAAACAGGTAAGAATGGAGGACCACAAACAGCCTAAGGATTGCTGAGAATACCACCTGGATGATTAAGGTTTCAGCTGAGTCCTGAAGAATGAAGGGGAGTTACCCAGGAGAAGAGTGTGAAAATGAGAGCTGATTGCTCCAGAGGTTAGAAAGAACCTGAAACTGAAATTCATTAATTCTGGTTGAATTCAAGAGTGTGAAGAGGGAGTGGAAAGAGATGGTGCTTAAGAAAGTAGGCATTGCCAGATCATAAAGATCCATGGAAATCTTGCTAGGAATTTTGGACTTTATCCTTAGAGCAGTGGGTGGACACTAAAGAGTTTTAAATAAGAGAGTGATACCATGTTTTTTTCTCCAGAAAACTCATTCTGGCTATGGTGGGGAGAAGGAAGTTGAGAAGAGCATAATTAAGGCAAAGATGGCATTTAGGAGATTGTTTTAACAATTTTAGTAAGAGGAGATACTCATGTAAGCCAAGAAAGCAGCATCAAATCCCTCACTTCCTTGATTCCCTTGCCTTTCCCCAATAATTCTATAGGACCACCATAACAGTTCTGGCTAACCTAACTCTTCATCAGCTCTATTCCTATACCCAAGAAGTTAAATGTGACTGAGGGTAAACATACAACGAAGCTTACTGGTCCGATTTTAAATTCATGAAAATAGCTGCCAGTCAGCTATTGCCTTAAAATGCTGCTCAGGCATCATATTCTTTATCTTCTGTGTCCATTCATCCTCCAGTTGTTCTAAAACAAAAAACAAAAAACAAAAAAAAAAGAAAGAAAAGAAAGATAGGGAAAAAAAAAACACCCAGTTTCACTCTTTTCCCCACTCAATACCTCCTCCCCCATTTTTACGTTAGGCATGCATATCATCTTTTGCCCACCTCACCAAGAAAGTGAAAAAGTTAGAGGGAGATATTCACAAATTTCTACCACTGCATCTAACCACCTACCATCATTACCTACCACCATCCTTTCTTCTCTTCAGTCACTGCAGGTGAATTTTCCATGCTCCTATCCAAAGCCAGTCTCCCTACTAGGTCCCATATCTTTTCACTTCCTATGGAACATTACCTCAGCAATTCTCCCCTCTCTCCATCATTAACTTTATTATTTAATCATTGCTATTTTAATTCTAATATAGTGTTATTTCTCTCATCTTAGAAAAATCTTTTCATAACTCCACTCTCTTTGACAACTACTACTCTGATCTTTTTGCCCCATTGAAAGAGTTGTCTAATCTTCCTCTTCGCTATTTCTCTCCTCCTTTTTTTCTAAGCCATTTCCAATCAGGTTTTTATTTCCACCACTCCACTAAAATCATTGCTATCAATATTATCAATAACCTCCTCCTTGCTCCTTCTTGCTCTTCCTTTTGTTTAATCTGTCAGTAATATTTGACTCAGTTAATCATTCTCTACTTCTAGAAAAAAAATATTAACTTATCTTTCAGAATAACATGTTCTTTGATTTTTAACCTGTGTCATTTGATTTTTCCTTTATGGCATCCTTTTTTGGTTCTTCTCTCTCCATTCCTTAAAACTCCATAATATAAAATCTTGGGCCTCCTCTCTGTCTATGCTCCTTCCCTTGATGGTTGTATCTAATCCTGAATTGAATATCCTCCACATGCTAACATGTCCAAAATGTCTTTAGCCCAGTCATCTCTTATAAATTTAATCCCTGAAGCCACTCAAAGTATGCTACCAACTGGCTACAGTAATTGACTTAGGGATAAATATGTAATGGAAGCTAATTCAATAAGATGAGCCTTAGTGCCTGTTTTGGGAATTTTAGTGAATAAATTCACACGTTCTCCACTGGACTCAGGAATCTGGGGCTTGAAACTTATATAGTCATTATTTGACAGAGGTTCACTCTATGACTGAGTTTGGAGACAAGATAAAAGTGAACTAGATATTGAAGATGGATTTTGATGGCCATGTTTGAGTCCTGGATGAGGTCATGTGTCAAGACAGAATTGCTTTTGAAACTCTCAATTCCATGCAGATAAAATTTCCTTTTTGAGTCAGGATTTCTGTTAGTTGAAAATACATGCATCTTATCTGACACACATGTATTATCATCTCCACTTTATATAAGTGGAAAAACCATGCTAAGATGCCTACATGATTTTCCCTAAGCCATTCATCTATTAAGTGGTGGCACCAGCACATGACCCAGATTGTCAGACTTTGGAATTCACAGTCTTAATTACAACTCCATGTGAGTGAGAGTTTGGAAACATTGAAATTCGACACTTGATGTGGTATGTTCCTCTAGTGTGTGTGTGTATGTGCATGCACACTCTCACTCTAACCACTACATTAGAACATTAAACATATCATCTATTTACCAAGAAAATACCAAAGAGTTGATTCTCATTCATTATTTAGCTCTATTTCCATTGAAATATTCTGGAAACAAAATCAACTTCACTCTTTGGTCTGTATCCTCAATTTTAATCCTGTTCTACACAAAAGAATGAACAGAGTGTTCTGACCTAGGAATTTCATGTTTCTATATTTTCAGACAATAACCAAGAACCTGGTTTTATAATGTCTAAATATTATGAGATAGATTTATCTTTCTACCACTGAAATGATGTTGTTTAAGTGAAGACATCAGTGAAATGAGCACAGAATGCAGTCTGGGAAACCTGGGCTCACACACTGACTCCAACACGTGACAGCAGGCATCCATTGGAGCCCTTTTCTCCTCCACAAAATGTGAATCACAAACATCCATCTCCCAGTGTTGGGAACCACCCTGCCTGGTTTCAGAAGCTACCCCCCCCCCCCCCCATGACTAAGGATGAGTAAAGGACCTTGGGACCATAAGCCACTAAGGAGACAAAGCTTATCTTCCCTGCAGGGGAGCCACCTCTACCCTCTTTTACTTCACCCTGCTTGGCCCTGGGCAGATGACTGATGAGCCCATGATGGGTAAGATTCCTCAAGGGAGGGATGACCTAAGACAGGCACAGGCATGAAGGGACCCTCAGGGAAGGACTTCTGGATCTAAAGGAAAAGGGGGTGAGGGACCCTTATGCCTTGGCTTTGACATAGCCTGAGTCCTCATTGTGTCTGAAATAAGTCTCTTAATCTCTTGGCTGCCTTACTTCCCCTGCTTGACTGAATCCTGAAACAATGCTAGAGAGCAGCCCTGGGCCAGAATGGGTGGTTCCCCAGGTGATCAGGTCTAAGAAAGAATGCATAAAATCCTGTGAAACCTGCTTTGCTAAAAATGTCCTCAATTTTCTGATAAGGATCCAAGCATGAAATGAGTTGTTCCCCGAAGTTTTATAGCCCTTTAACTAATGACCCTGACTCAGAATAAGCCCTCATAGTTCTTTATATGTTATCCATTGTTTGATCATTACTGCCTGACAATGATTGGTGAGCTTTACCCATATTCCTGTGAAAATTGAACCCAATAAAAGCCCATTGAGGAACAGGCTCCTGGCCATTCTCCTTTGAGAGATCAGGCACCTCTCCTCCCCAAGCAGATCATGTCTTGGTAGACTTGTTCTCATCTGTGGCAGACAGGGGGCTCTGTGGGTGGAGACCCCCCTCACCATATCTCAGGACTGTGGTGATGATTAAATAAGATAACAAAGTGAGCATCTCACATACAGAGGACCCTGAACTGATCACGGTGATTTTTTCCCTTTGTTTTTCAAAAATCAGTTGGAATATAAACCTCAATATAGCAAGAGATTCACAATCACCACTTCATAGCCCCTTTGTTTCAGTAAATGTTGATTTCCACAAGTGTTGTATGGTACATCACAAGATGTCCCTTCCGGTCCTTTTAAATAAGACGTTAGTCGCATTGATAAGAAACATTGCAGTGCACTGAAGTTGAGTCTCAAGGAATGGCTCAAGAATGTCCTGGACAGAAAGAGAGATGAGTCCAGAAGCATCTAGAAATAACACAAGAATGGATTAGCAAGTTTTCCTGCACTGACATTATGTGGATGTATCCTGACTATCCTATAGCTTAAAAAAATCAACTTCACACCATCCACTAGGGAGGATTCAATTTGACATTGTTTAGAGTCCTATGGAGTGAGTGGGAAACTTATTGCATCTGCTATCTTATGTTTTTTTTTTTCCCCAGAATTCTCAAAGGAGTCATTCTTTGATAAGTGAACTCCCTGTGGTGTTGGTCAAGTGGAAACAGTGCAAGGAGGCTTCAAAGAAATAAAAGCTATAAGCACAGAACAGAAGTGTTTCTGGCTGTGATGAGAAGAGATGTCTCTTTGACCCTTTAAGTAACAAAAGGCAATCGTTTAGAGAGAGCCCAGGCAGAAGGCTCTGAAAAAAGCAAAGGAGAGTAGGTATGGGGAGAAGTTTTGCTACAGCTTGAAGATCCTCACAAAATAGTTCTTACCCTTTTCAGTGTAGCACTTTTGTTCATATAAAATATTACATAAATCTAAAGTTAGAAGGAAATGATATTAAATTAAATGTATAATTTAATATATACATGTTATATAAATATATTATATTATATAAATTATATAAATATATATATTCAAATTGTTCAGCCTGAAAGAACTGTTTCAATTCAGCAAAATTAAGAAAACTACAGGGTAGGGCAAAAGTAGGTTTATAGTTGTTCATATGGAAACTATAATAAATAATAAATAATATAAGAATAAACTGTGTTTCATGTATTCACAACTATAAACCTACTTTTGCCCTGCCCTGCATTAGAGGAGTAAATGAATAATTACATAGATAGTAGAGGTTCTCCACAGGAGCACTGAACTTTGATGAAGGCAAAACAGTTTCACTGAAGAAATTACTACTAAAATTAAAAAATAAACAGATTTATAGTAGTTTTTGAAAAGATAAAGTCAGCATCATTTGCTATCATGGCAGCTTTGCTAGGCAGGCCTATGAGCTTGTTGAATGTGACTTCCATTTTACTCTTCGGAGCTTATGTCCCCAGGACTGGAAATTATTGGAGAGCAAGAATAGAACATGACTAACCGCTCCCTGAAGCCACAGGCAGAAGAAAACATTGGAACAAACTGCAGCCTCATGTTACAGTGCTCCCAACAGTCCAAGGGCCCCACAACAGCACCCCCACCCTTTTTAATCCAAGTATAATTCAATAAAAGGTCAAAAACCCCACCCCTCAATGCTTGTGTATCTCTCCACACCATGCCCCTCTCCTCTCCTGCAGAGTGAATAAATCTTTACTCTCTACACTTTGTGAATTCTTTCATAGCCCGTGTCACTGACCACCCTAACAGTGTTCTTGTATCTTCAGTTGTGTTGTATCTTTGCCTATTTCTCCTTATAACCAAAATTAACCTGCATAGTTAACTATAACTGTACAACAATAAAAAAATTTAAATATATTAAGAAAAAAACAAACAAACAACAACCTAATGGTGCTTTTTTAATCCTTTATACTCCTGAAAAGGAAGTCTACTTTTTTTTAATTTTTAATTTTTAAATTAAATATTTTGGGATAACATTGTTAACAAAAACATATAAATTTCAGATGTATAACTTTATAATATGACATCTGTGTACTCCATTATGTGCTCACCACTTGAAATCTAGTCTTCCTTCACCATATATTTAACTCCCTCTACTTTCTCCCCACCCCACCACTTCCCCCTCTGGTAACCACCATTCTGCTGTCTGTTTCTATGAGTTTGTTTATTTGTTTTGTTTGTTTGTTTGTTGCTTTTTAAGTATATCCCACACATTGGTAAAATTACAATTCTTCAAATTACAGGCCCATTTTGACCTGACTTATTTCCCTCTTCTGGGTAATTGCAAATACTTATTCATAAAGACTATTTCCCTTTGTCCTTGCAGCATTACTAATGATAGACAAGACATAGAAACCACCTAAATGTCCTCTGGCAGATGATTAGATAAAGAATATGTAGTATATATATATACACAATGAAATACTAGAGTTTAAAAAAATTTTTTAATCAAAATAAAATTTATTACCTTGATATCCTGATTCTTTCCTGAAATTTTTTCTTACTTTTCTTTCCCTAAATTACCCTCTTGGGCTAAGAACCCAAGCAATGATCCCTTTGTGTGGCAAAGCTCATACATGCATTTCATTCCCACACTCTATTATATGCAATATCATGGTAAGAATTAAAAATTATTTCCTCATTTCTATGGATGTGTAAGAGTTATTTTATCTTTTTATGGATGTGTAGTGTCTACTCAGTGCTGAAAGAAAACAACAGTTACCCAGAAGGGTTACACATTTTACTTCTGCTGAATCAGTGTAAAGAAAATCTGACATAAATCTCAGCGGCTTTGTCTGCCTGTATTCGATTGGGCTGCTACCTTTAGGTTTTTCACAATCAAGCCATTTATCCGTGGTTTCAAAACATTAACCTTATTTGTGTTTAATCATACCTGGGGCATTTCTGAATATTAGTAGGAATAGTCTATCTGGAAATTTAACTTTTATGGATTTACATTTTCTATTCTGTTTATATTCTTCTTATTTAAGGCAGAAATAAGTGAAGTGTCCCCAGCCTGCCATACAATAACCTAATATGACATTTTAATATTCCTTTGAAAGTTGTGGTCTCAAGAGCAGCCACAGGTTGGCATCCCTGAAGGCCTGGTAAGAACCTGAACTACTTGAAGAGCAGTGAACTGTGTTTTAGTCTGATTTTCTGAAAATAGATGAAATATTTAGCAACTGATCTAAAGACAGCTGCTGTTCCTAATAACCACAGCTCCCAAGAGGAAGTCAGACTGTGCTCTGGGCTCCGTTGCTAAGGAATTTCATCAGTGTCAGAGCAGTACCAACCAAGCAGCCTGAAAATAGCTATTGAATGGTAATACATCATCATAATTGGCCAATATTTTAACTGAGCTTACTATGAACAGGATACTACCCTGTTAGGTAACAGGGCTACAAAATGGCTCAAGAACCTAATATCTAGCTGCAAAATTTCTCATTTCTACTCATTTTAATGGTAAATTCTCTGCCAGAAAAGTATGAAATTTTCTGAAGGGTTTTTTCTTCTCCTATACATTTCTAAACCAACTCTTTCAAGGCAGGCACTATCAAATTAGTAGGAATATTAAGTGGGGAAATACTTACTGTATATGGCTTTTCAGGAATACCATATATTGACTCTATAAAGGGAAGCAACAAGGCTGAAACTTAGACATTTGACCACTATGAGATTAGTAATAGAGTGACTATCCAACACAAAAATAGTTCATGATATTTGCACTTATTATATTTATGTCATCACAGTATATACATTTCCTTGAAAATAATTAATCACTACCATTTAAGGCAAATGTATGACTCTCACATCATTTTGAACTAGAGAAAAAATAGACAATAAAAATCACACTGGGACTAGAAATAGAGATATTTAACTACCCATTTAATATATACTAAGAATAAGAGGCAAAGGAACAGTTGTACTGTTCTTTGTAATGCAAACTCCAGTACAAAAGCTAATTTTATCTCTCGTCATGTAGAAAATATTATCATTCCATTCCTATTAGCAAGCATGCACCAAGCATCAGTTGGCCCCATCCTGTTATGCAAAGTACCAAAAAAAAAAAAAAATCCGGCAGTACAACCCCTGACTACCAGCTGGGAAAACACAAGTCATACGCTTCTTTAGGAGGCATCAATCTAGTTATTACTTAACCTTTGCTAATTAAAGCCGATGTATTTCTTGAACTTTGAAAGTAAGAATAGATTCTCTTCTACTCATTAGTATCCTCAAGTGCTTCAGATGATACGTAAATAGGAATAATAATAGCTAACATTTCTTGAGCATTTAGCTTGTGGGAGACACCAGAAGAAGCACTTTACATACATTATCTCTTTTCATCCTTACCACAAACCTATGAGGTAGATAACCTTATTAAGCATGATGAGCTTAACAAACGTTCATTAGGTCACATAGCTAATAAGTGATGAAGCTATAAACTCAGGCAGTGCCCAACCTTTTAAACTCTGCTTCTTCTGCCTCATAATGCTACTCAAGTGAAGGGAAATCAAGTTGGTTCCAATTAGAAAAAGGGATTGTGTTTTAAGAATTCTGCTTTGGTATCTGAAGTGCCCAGCATTTAGATTACGTCCACTGTTTTCAGAGAATATGTCCTTCTTAAAAGTGTAACTGGAATGAATACATACTTCAATCCATTTACACCAATGAGCCTAAACTCTGAGAAGGGGCAAATATCTCGTGTAGGAAGGAGCATAGACAGGAAATGGCCTGAGACTGTCAATTCCTGAAGGGGGACATTCAGAAGAGGGTAGACCTGGATAGACAGAAGTCAGTAGACTTGAAGCAAAAGTAGGGGTAAGGATAGAGGACATAAGAAGTAGAAAAGGAAGCAGCAGGTGAAATGAAACACTGCAGTAAAGTGGAAGAGTAAAATCAATCTCAAGATTTTCTTTGGAATAAACACCTGTTATGGTTCAGTTAAAGACATAGCCTCACCATCTGGTGTCCCACTCTCAGACAAGTCAACAAAGGATTTATGTTGAGAATTTAAATTCCTTTTCCTTTATAATATGAAATCCATACATGGGGCGAATTCCACTTTGAAATACAAAAGCTTTATCCAAGATAGAAGGCATAATATTTGGCAATTACTTATCAAATTGATTAATTCAAAAACTATCCAAGTTATCCCAAAATAAAATTGACATCCTGGGGCAAAATATGAAAATGTCAAATGAAAACAATCTTTCCATTCTCAACTCCTTTTACTTACATGAAGACAATATATACTTTCATATTGCAACAGTCTGTGACCATATTCATACATTATAAAATGAGTTTACTAATTTATAGTGCACTACACTCTTATAAATTGGCTTTCTGACCTAGTCAACTTGTCTTTACACTAATGCTGATATTCAGACTACACACAGAGAGACAGAAGCTCAATCACATCTGCCTTGCAGTAGTAACACAATTCTCTTTTTAAAATTTATTTTGACAAGCCCTGGCTGGTATGGCCCATTGGATTGACCAGCCTGTGAACCAAAGGGTTGCTGGTTTGATTCCCAGTCAGGGCACATCTGGGTTGCGGGCCAGGTCCCCAACAGGGAGTGCACAAGAGGCAACCACACATTCATGTTTCTCACCCTCTCTTTCTTTCACCCTTCCCCCCTCTAAAAATAAATAAATAAAATCTTTAAATAATAATTTTGACAAAACAGCTTTTAAAGTAGCTTATATTGGAACATACTGGTAATCCAACTTTCTCACTAGTTTCATTTTCAACATGAGAAACTCCTATGAATTGTTAATAAAGTTTTCATAATAGTGCTGTTCTATAATGCATTAAAGATTATGTACAGTGTAACATTTTGAATGTACTGATAAAATTTACTATTTTGGATAAGAAGAATTAAGCACAGAATTTTATCTACTTTTCAAACTAAAACTATAACTTCATTTCTATTTAAAAAATGTAAACTATCACATTGTGGTATAATGGAAAAAGTCGGGACTTCCATTTTGCACTGAGTTTCAAAGTATGCCTGCTTTCTTAGGTAACAGGTGTATCAAGGAGTCAACACCAGACTATGCAGTTATGAGCAACCATTTATTTTCCCACTGACCCCTCACATCTTCTTGCTGGTCTAGTTTTATCCCCATCCCTGAATTTCTTAATCCCTTTTAGTCATATTTCACAAAAGCAATGTCATTTTAATGTGAACATGCAACCTCTTAAATTAATGAAAACATCTATGTAGTGAGTGAAGAATTCGTCTTACCCAAGGAAGCATCAGGCCTTTGCCCTGGCTCCTTGGAGATAGCCTCTTAACCTTGGACTTTTCCAGGTAATAAGAATGTCTTTGTTATTCATAGGGCCCCTGGACCACACCTGATAGTTTATGCTCATAACACAGCTGTGGGCAGGGTCACCTCAATAGACTTAGGATATGGGCTGGTTATGCCAGAAAGACAGCCATGTAGTTAGAAGGTTGGAACTTTGAGCCCAGTGATATATCAGCCTGACCTCCAGAGGGGGCCAGACTGGACATCCAGTTCAGCTACTGGGGCCAAAATTCAATCAATACTGCCTACATAATGAAGCTTCAAAAAACTCTCTGGACACCAAATTCAGGTGTGCTTCCTCAGTTGGAAATATTTAATGTGCTTGTTGTTATACATCACCAATGTCAAAAGGGTAACCTTGCCCCTGAAGACATGGGAGCTTCCAGTTTGGAACTCCCAGTTCCAGGGTTGTTCTTTATGTCTCCTCCTTTGCCCAGTTTTATGTGTCCTCTTTTGTTATAATAAAACCATAATCTTATGTATGGCACTTTCCTGAATTATGAGTCATTGTAATAAATCATGGTTTCATAATCTGTGGGCAGCTGGTCAGAAGTGAGGCTGACCCTGGGGACTCCTGGACTTGCAGCTGGTACTTACGCTGAAAGCAGTCTTGTGGGGACTATTCCCTCTGACTTTGCAGTTTAGTAAACTATTCAGTTGTTGTCAGAAGCCTTTGGTAGACTTGGCCATCTGGAGGACTGTGTCCTTAACCTTAACCCCCAGTTTGGCCTCCCTGCTGATAACACCAAACTTTTATTCCATTTAGTTATCTGTTCCCCAGTTGAGCATTCCTTCAGAACTAGAATCTGGAAGTGGAGAATGGGGGCTGGTTCTAGAAAAAGAGCTTCTGTCTGTATCCTGCCAGCTCCAGCCCCATTTTTCAGCTGCTATCTCCAACTCAGTAGTTGTCTCAGAGGAAGAAAGAATTAGAGTTTGTTTTACATTTTGTCACCTGGCATTGGGATTCTCAGCAATCTTTGTGATTGTATTCTTGGCTCACTGGTACTCTTTTCCTCAGGCCCTGGGGTGCTGTTGTATTACTTTGTCCCTCCAGGCAGCCTTTCTGGGAAGAGTCCTTATTGGCTTAAGATGAAGAAAAATGTCCTCCCCATTTTCCTTATTCATTCTTGTTGATAATCACCCTCTCTCAACTGGTCCATTCCTGCTCTTGTATAAGCCAATGCTGGAAGAACTCTTTTATAATTTCTTGGCTTGTCTGGTATATTGCGTTTTTACTTTTTAGCTTGCCTTCCTAGGGGGCACCCTTATATCGATGTAACTTAATGGTCAACTAATAATCATTCAGAAACTGTCCTTAAATGCTTTGTTCCTATATTTTTTACCCTTTTTCAAGGGAATCTATGTGTGAAGGTATGCTTTCAAACTTCACTGAAAACCTATAATATAAGGGCGGGGGGGGTTAAATCAATTCCATTTATTTTTACTGTCTATCTCCCTACTTAAAATTCTGCCATGCTGAGTATAAAACCAATACTTCAGACCTATGTGAAACCCTGAGTGCTCTCCTTAGTGGTGTGAAAGACATTTCATAACCTTGGAGATAGCCAGATGGCCAAACTAATTTTAAAAATTTCACTTTTGGTTTGACTCAAACAACATAAATATATTAATCTATGAGAATTTAATGTGGGCATATGAACTGATAAAGTATTCAGAATAACGAATAATTCAGTCTAACATTTGGTCTCAAACAAATTTTAATTATTTTTCAAAAAGTCATCTTCAAAGTAATAGAATACATGACTGGCCTTGCAGCTGAAAAATAAATGGTCTTCCCAGGTCTCATGCTGTCAGGAGCTGTACTGAGAAATGTTCACTTTGCAACCGAATTAGAGATGACTAGGAGGAAGGCCTCAAAAGGAGCTTCTGCACAAATATGTGCTCTCCAAATCGGAACGTCTGTCGTCCCTCCTTAGCTTCTGTTTTACAGCCTTTCATGCCAACGAGGTTTCAAATGTTCAATGGATCTCCCTCTTGCACTTTCTCTCTTGGGATCTGTGCATTTTCTGTTGGTATTCTAAGTCTAACCACATTCACCTACCATCCACATAATTGCTTCCTTCTATCTTTAAACCCTCTAAGCCAATCATTTATTATTTTTAAAATTATGTGAATCCCATAGAACAGATACTTTTTGCGCTTCAGGTTTCCACCAGTGAGTGAATTCCCCCAAAGCTCCTGGAATGTTGGAAGACTGGCACTGTGATAAACTCTCTAACTGCCACAGGATTAAGTAATATCAAAGAGTATATTTAACAGTTTTAACTTCCTTCACATCTTGCATTATTACTGATGATGTAAAAATATATGTGTTAAATTATTTTTGTTTTAATCCTAACAGTCCAGAATATATTAAAAATGACCAAAGATATGAATAAACAATAACTAGTAGTTTAAAAATGAAGATTATAGTAATAACAGCTATCACAGCTCACCCATCAGACTGCTAAAAATAAAACAGTAATAACACCCACTACTGGCAGGGATGTAGGAAAAAAAGGTGAAAATGTGAACTGTTGCAGGCTTTTTGGGAAACCATCTGGCAGTATCTATTAAAAATTTAAAATGTACATGTCTATAAGCCCAGCAACCTCACTCCTGGGAAATTACCCCATAGAACTAAAACATCAGTGAGTAAGGTTATTATATAAGGATGATTATTCCACATTTATCATGGCAAAGGGCTGAAACAAAGAGAAAACTAGTCAGCATGAGAATATTTCAAAAGACTGGAACACATTTCTACCACGAGGTGTTCGACAGCCATAAAAAAGAATGCACTAGAGCCCCACAAAATGAACAGGAGGACTTCAAGAAAAACATCAAATTATAGAAATATGTATATAATATATCTCACTTTAATAAAACAATGGCTAAATAAAAACTTTATATGTATGCATGATTTTGAGCATGAAGATATGCGTGGAAAGTTACACACAAGGGTTATAACATGGATCACCTAGAGGGGAACAAAGGGCAATAAAGAAGAGGAAAAAGAGAAGTTAAAAAAACTTGAAAAGATAAAGTGTTCATTAAAGAACAGTTTATTTGATTTGACTCAGATGTATAATGTTTTCATGTTTTTGTGTTTATGCATAAGGAGATTCACTGAAAATTAAAAAATCACCAAATGGTAAATATGGCTTTCTCATGGTAGGGTGATTTCATGGTAGGGTGATTACTATTTTCATATAGTTTTTTTGTATGTTGGGTTTTTTCAATGAGTTTCTACAATTTACATACTATAAAACATTTACCTTGTGAAAAAGAAATGCCAAAGATTATTATAATAATTTTCCATATCTATTCTGCCATACTTTAAAAAAATAATCGATGAATATCAGCCAATTTGCTGGTACCTGTGCATTCTGCCCTGCTCCACCCACTCTCCCCACTCTGGCTGCCTGGACAGCAGCACTCGCTCCTTTCCCCAGCCCTCTCTGTGCTCCTGAACCCCTGGGTTGAGCTGCAGATCTTTCAGATTGAATTGCCAACTTCCTATCCCCAGCTTTGCTATCTATAATGTGATTTGTTGTGATTTTACATAATTTACAATCTAGCTGTCACTTTAAATTTTTTGACCAATTTTGTCACAACAAATACCATCATTTCACTCTTTAATGCTCCCTACCAACTCAGCAACAGTCTCATTTTTAAAAAATTTCTCTTGACAAGGACATTGTATTTAAGTAAGTGAATCTGAAGCACCCAGAAATGGGGAAGAGTCTATGAATGAAACTGTATAAGCAACAGATGCAAGATTTGAGAGTGCTTTGAGAGATTTAAGAGGAACAAGAAAACTTAGGAAGGGCATTATATATAGATAAAAAGACAAATGGAAATGGCAGCTAGAGAACAGAGTTAGAACAGAATTTATAAATAATAGCAGAATGCAAGAAAGAACACTTTCATGGTGGGACTTGCCCCCAGATACACCTGGTAGTTCGGGGTAATAGGGAGTTCACTCTGAAGGAAAATGTTCAAATGGAGATATGGTTTTCATTACCAAGGTAGAATTTGTATCAAATCATCTCTTATTTTCTTTTCACCTTGAAAATACTGTGAGGCCTACTTACTGCTTTACACATATGGTTATTTATTTCAAAAGATGGTTGGGTGAACTCATATACTCTCTACAAATATTGGAGTTTGGATTGGATAAACCATTTAGGGTCATAGCGTATATATCTCATCCTCCTCTCCATTTCTTTTTGTGTCCCATATTTCAAAAACAAAAGCTCGGAAGCAAATTGGCCAGGGAATGTTTTCTGATGGGCTTTCATGCTGCCCTACACTGCTAAAGGTCTATCACAGTGCATATTTCCAGAAAGACATATTTGTAATCATGAAAAGAGCTTCAGATTTTTTTTTCTCATCTTTACTTTCTATGCCTAAAATGTGAGCTCCAAGTCTTAGAAGTAAAACTTGATGTTAATCTTCCTAATTCTTCTCTATTGAAAGCCTCCCCTGTCTTAATTAGCTTTCTAGAATTAAAGACAACTCCCAATGCAAAGGTAACATGGCTCAACACAAATATACGCAAAAATTTCCTTCAAAAATATCCTTATGATATTAAAAAATGGTCTTTGTTCCTTTCAACGTGAGCCCCCTTTACGCCAAAATTACAACATCTTTTCCTGAAGAAGATGTGAGCCAGAAAGAGAAAAGATGACTCCTATTACCCTCTTCCATCCTAGCCCTTTGAATGTTGTCTAAGTTGCCTGAGTTTTTATAATGGATGATCATTCTCCCTCTGTGTCTGTCTCTCTCTGTTTTACTCAATCTCTTCCTCATTAACCCCTTTTCTCTTTCCACTTTCTTTCATTTCTCTAGCTCCTGTGGCTTTTTATGACTGGCTGAATCCTCTAAGAAGTGTTTTTGGGATGTTGAACCTAAGTATGGGAACCACAGTGCATTACATTTGTTTTTATTGATCCATTGTTTCATGGAAAATTTTCTTCTTCATTTCTTTTAAATATTATCACCTTAATCAGATGGTAATTTCTTTAGCAATTTCCAAATCTTTGTTTCTCTACAATAATGTGAGTAACTATCCTCTGTGTAACTATCAATCCTTTAATAGGCTTTGCCTACTGTGTAAACAGTGACTCTGTAACCAACCAAACTAGGGCTTACCCATGTGCTGCCTTGATGCCTGACCCAATGATTAGTGTTGAAGGTAACAGGTTTTTATTTATAGGATTCCAGCCTCCAGGACAGGGGGGAGCTGAGACGACTCCTGCTGGGAGCCCTGTTCTCCCATGATACCCAGCACTTTCTTTGCTCCCCACCAAGCTATAAGCCAGAACCATGCCCAGAAGTTCCCCATATCCTTACCTATTCTTAGGCTGGCTGCACAAACAGGTCTCTACCCACTCTTGAATGTGCACTTGTGGGTTTCAGAGTCACCATCCTCTTGCAGCATCTCTCTCCTTCAGTATCTGGGTTACGTTGTCCTCAGCCTCCATGTAGTGATTCAGGGAAACCATGTGCTGTATTACACTGGGTCATGGTGGAGTCCAGGGAGGCACATGTCCCAAGAGAGTGGCTTCTCTGTACATCTTTCAGAGAAGCAGAAGTCTACAGTTCAACAGTCCCAGTTCAGTTCCAAGCAACTTCCACAAATCCGTGCTTGGTTAGGCAGGATCCTGCATAGCTCTATCAGCTCTCTCCTTACTTACACCCTTTCTTCTTGCCCACATGGCTGGTACCTCACTATAGGTCACATGACCTCTTTCCTTAGTATCCCAAGCCACAAGGAGAAATTAAAAAAAAAAAAAAAAACCCTTCTCTTTGAGCTCACCCTTATTTTAAATACTCAGCCCAGAACTTCCTATATGACCTCATATCCAGCCCTGCCTATGACATACTATTTTTGCCAGTTCCCTCATATCTTTTACCTTCTTTGGTTTCCATCTTTAGTCAGAGCAAGAGTTCTCAGTGACGCAGGAGCATCTGGCTCCTGACTCTCCAGCAGGAGCTGTATAAGCTCCCTTAGCTATGATACGAGTTCCAGAATGCTCCCAAAGTCACATGCTCCTTTTTGTTCAGGGCAGCAGCACAACAATTAACTAACTTGCCATGGTTATGCAGAGTATCTTAAATGCCTTATTGTCCACTTTCCCTTCTTCCAACCAAGGTTTGTGGGGGAATATGCTCTGCTATTTTCAGGAAACCTCTCCCTCAGGTCTGCACCCCATTACAACTCTATTTGACCAGTAGTTATATCCATGAAATACATCCTTAGGGCTTTTCTGTATTAACCTATTTATCCCAAAATATTCATGCTCTTGATTCCCTGATATCTATATAATCCAAATTTAAAATGGCTCATTAAATTCATTAACATTTAGAAGTAATGACCTATACAATTTTATGCTTTACTTTCCTCTATAAGCTATTTGTGATTTAATGTAATGTATTTCAGATATAAGAAAACTAGAAAGTTAGAGGAGAACTTGACACAGAAATTTCCCATCGGGTAGAAAGAGCATATTCTAGTAGAGCATATCCTAAAGGTATAAAGTGTGAAGAAAGAGGAAAAGAAAAGTTGAGGAAGTTCTGGATTTAATAAAATTTAAAATGTTTATATTTAACTTTAGGGCTGGAATTTGATTGAAGAGAGGGAGTTATAACATAGGTTATGCCAAAGATAGCCCATGAGGTTATGAGGTTTCACTAAATGAGCCTAAACAAGCCTTTTTTAGAGAGCATGGGATCCTATTCCAAATCCTTAAATTAAAATTGACTGCAGCAAAATGTGAATAACTTAAGACCTTGAGGTGCTTACTGAGCATTGCTTGCTCATGAGCAGCCAATTTGTACTATAATTTATCATCTTCTGCTCTTATGAAATACTTAGATGTACTTTTATTTTAACTTACAGTAGTATCCAATTATTTCTATTTCTGGAAAAGCACATAGCACAAAAGACACTTTTTTTCAAAGCCAGGAACATGAAATAGATACAGTTCAGTTTAAATGAAGACAATGTTTTCCTCCTTCTTTCTCTATATATGAGGAAATACATAAATATTGGGTAGGAAAGAGACAGGTTATAAGGAGGAGAAACCAAAAGCAACCTATGTACTATTCTGGGGAGACTATGTCACTAAAAAAAAGTTTAATAATTCAAAAAGCTTTTCTTCAAAGTTTGACAATCTTTGATGGCCTTCACATACCTTTTCAGTTAATTCAGACAGGCTCACAACTCTGATTTTTGCCTTTATCAGCCTGTTCTAAGGGTAATTATAAAGATAATTGAAATATATCTGCTTGTGAAATCTTACAGAAATAAGCAAGAGGATAGAAGTCAGGCAATTATTTGAAATAGATTAGAATAACTGACAGAGGACACCTGGTGGTGATTAAGAGAAATGCCATCTTTTTCAGTTTGAGATTGCCAGGTATCTGCTTGTTTAGTCACTCTCAAGTGAGCAAGAGGTGCCCAGACAAAGAAGCTTTTTAATAATTAAAAACAAAAAAACTATTGTTTGATTTCTATATGCAGACTTGTTCCAAATCCTTTAAAAATATATAGTCTGGTAGAAAACAAAACTGTATTATAAACAGTAAACTTACTAAGAGACATCAAACTTTTGGTGCCTCTGGGCCATACTAGAAGATAAAGAGTTGCCTTGGGCCACACATTAAATACACAAACACTGATGAAAACTGATGAACAAAAAAAAGGATTTAAGTAAATGTCCAATTTTGTGATGGGCTGCATTCATAACCATCCTGCACCACATGTGGCCTGCAGGCCACGGGTTGGACACCCCTTGATCTGAACTATTCTCACTGCTAGAAGAAATGATAATCACATGACAGGACACAGTGTTACATAACACTACAATGGGAATCATATTGAATATAAACACATCAAAGCAATATATTGTACATCTTAAACTTGCACAATGTTACATGTCAAGTGTATCTCAATTTCAACAATCAAGCTATCAATCAATCAATTTAAAACATATATAGTCTAAATGGGAAGTTTGTGATCACACAGCAGATAGTCCTATAAAAAAACTTTCCTCCTTTTCAAGTGCTAGATTAATGTTAACAATTTTGGGGGGGGGGAAGGACAAAGTCACTAAGTAATTCCATAAATCAATGTTATCATTGTTCTTACATGTTGTGCCAATCATTGTGCATGTTCTGAACACACACACACACACACACACACGTACATTTATATACTCTGCCCAGAAGGTATCCAGCCATCCAGCCATGTCATATGAAAAACAGAGACATTTATTGTCTCTGAAGATACAATATATAAGAAACATTGTACATAGAACAATAACACCTCAGTCCCCTTCAAAGTAGTCACCTTGGAACCTCACACAGTTCTCCCAATTGCCATCAGCTGCCCCACCATATTTTCCTGAATCTCATTGACAATCTGAAATCTCTTCCCTTTCAAGAGTGATTTTAGTTTTAGGAAAAGCTAGAAGTCACAGGGTGCCAAATCTGGGTTGCAGAGGGCCTGAGTCACCTGGGTGATTTGATGTTTTGCCAAAAAACTGTATGAGACATGATGTATGAGTGGGCACGTTGTCATGATGAAGCTGCCAATCACCAGTTGCCTATAGCTATGGTCTGAATCATCTGAATAGTTCCACAGAGGAATGTTCAAGCTTAACACAAAATTTGATGCAGGTTCATTGCTCTCCTTGCTCAATCATTTTGAATGAAATGGCCACACAGTACATGCGCTCATTCAATAGTGTCTACTGCCCCCACTGACTAGTACAGTGAAGTTATCATTGTTCGTATATGCTCATTCCAGTTCATTCTCCTTGGCTACCAGATTACATCGATGTCAGTGTTACACAAACCATTCTCATTGTATTAACAATGGCTGGACTTTTTCCAGACAGACTTCATTTTATTTATATATATGTAAATAAATAAATAAATAAATATATATATATATATCCACCTATGAACACATACAAATCATTTAAAGTTGGGTGATATTCCCAGATCTAACAGACTTCTAACACTGCCCATAATTTTTTTTTCTTTCAGTGCAATGGATGTCCAGTGTGGCATATGAAAGAAGCCCAGAAAGCTTGATTTCACCTAATTAATATAACCATGGACAAATTGATTATTTTCTCAGGCCAGTGGTTCCTCATTTGGAATGTGGGATAAATGAGTTAGAGAATTTTAAAATAGTTTCTTGGATGCTAATAATTGCTAAATAATACATATGGTTAAATGGAGAAGAAAAAAATTTAAAAGAAAAATAATCAGCATATATTTCTACTTTCTATATTAAGGAAAATAATTTTTACTTTGCACTCATTTCATATGAAACAGTAAGCATAAAAATGTTCTCATTTATGTTTTGAGAAATAGCCAGATGGTGTCTAAAGAATTATTTTCTTTGTAGTTTAATGAAATTGAAATGAGTTTGCTAGTCACCTCTTGAAACCTATGGAGCTTTAAAATCAATCATTTTGTATATAAAGATCCTAGTGAGGCTATTAAACTCTTTGACTTTTAAATGTTAAAATCACCAAGATGCCTTTAATTTTACTGGTAATAACATATACAACCTTTTATACTGTACTAAGCATTCATATTAAATTATAATAAATATTCATGCTAAACTATAAACTACCTGATATTGCAAATTGTCATTTATGTACCATTGTTAGATCTGATAGGGTAATATTTATAATTTATTAAGTAATATGTCACAAGAAAATGTTCAACTCCATTCCATTTCTATGTTAGTCACAATAGATTTTGCCAGAGCATGATGGAATATAAGTTATTTCTCAATTTGAACATGATGCTACTACAATAAAATGCCCCTAAGAAAGTCATTAGTGAGCACTCTAGAACAAGCTTGTCATACATCATACACACAAAAATATTAGAATATTGCATATCATACACAAAAAATAAAATAAAGAAATTAAAAAGGAATAAACATCAAAGTTCTGTGACTTACACCAAGCAGAATGCAGATGGAGGGAAATCTTGCAGTGAAATGCATAAGCAAAGGTTAGTTTCTTTACAGCAAGCCAAATACTTTCCCTTTACCTCCTAGGGAGCACAGTTCAAAGCCAGGTCAGCCAGGGAAACTTGGAACTTAAGAGAATTAGAAAACAGGGATCTTTTAGAAAAAGCTATTGCTTTCGATTGGTGACTATGCAACTAATAAAAATGGATGGTGTCATTAATTTATTTAACTATTAATCTCCAGATGTTGTGAGCCATACAGAAATTTAATTTAATGTGTTCAGAGCCGTTAATAATGATACATGTGTATAAGTACAGAACAAATAGTAATTTAGATTTTTAAGGAAGCAATTTGTTTTATCAGGTCTAACAATAGTAGAGGAGGAAACATTATGATATTTGTGATAATGTTGCCTTAGCACTATATAGTATTTTTCAGTTTATAACACATTTCCAGATGACTTCACTGATAAATTCACTGATAAATTCTACAAAATATTTAAAGAATTATTTTGAACACTGTTCCAAATAACAGATGAGGGAATACCCTATAACTCATTCTATGGTTTCAGTATTACCTTGACACAATATCACTACCAATACCATGAGTATCACAAGAAAGGAATGTTACAGACCAATACCTCTTATGAATATAGATGCAAAAAATTTTTAACAAAGTACTAACAAACTAAATCCAGCAACATAAGCAAAGGATTACATACCATAAAGCAGTGTGATTTATTCAAGGTTGATTTGACACCCCAAATTCAAATAATGTAATATACCATACCAATAGACTGAAGGACAAAATACACATGGTCATCTCAATAGAAAGAGAAAAGGCCTATGACAAAATTCAACACTCCTACATGATGAAAACAATCAACAAACTAGGAATTAAAGGAAACTTCATCAACCTGAGAAGTCTCTCCCCAGTGCCTGGGTGAACCAGTGCCAGCAATACCATCAGGGTGAGGTTCCCTGATTCTGAATAGAAACCTTGTGGTCACTGGTCCCCATTTGTTCCCCTCAGGATACTGGCCAACTCTACCACCACATCCATCACCACAATGCATGAAACTAACTATGGAGTCATCCAGGGGCCCAATTTGAAAAGGGTGATCTGGTGAGAGGCCCACTGTCACTAGCTAGCGTGAGATTTCTTTCACATATTCCACAATATCGGGCTCTCAGAATCATGTTAATATATACATACTGAGTGATTCTCACTCATAGCAAATACTGGTCAAGTTCAGGGTTCTGAGCTATCAAAGGTTTATCATGACCTTTGAGCATGAGCATGCGATAGACCCAAGGGTTAGCTCTCACTCTTCCGTATTTCAGCTGTTACTGACTGCAGATTCCCTCTCTGGTTTATAGCACCTAAGGACAGTGGTAGTAGCAGCAAATGTCCTTTACCCTGAGAGCCCCCTAATCCTGTTACCAAGGATAGTTGTCTCGTCCTCTCTTCAGGCTTCAAGCCACATGTCAGGCAGTCCTCCAGGTGTGGATGCACCCATCTCCTCCAAAGGTGTTCCAGGCCATTGCTTTATAATACCAACCAACATGACTGATGTTCTCGCTTGCCTATAATCCATGTGGTGACACAGTGCTCTCCCCAGTAAGCCTTAAGCTATACCAGAAAAAAATTTTTTTTTAATTTTTTGGGGTAAATGGGTCAATTTTTCTTGCTCAGTACAAAGGTCCTTTGGCTACATTTCCCACTCATAGTAGAATGTCGAATGCAGGGTTGCAATCAACATTTAGAGAGATCACATTCTGGGAGCATTGTGTTTACTGTTTAAAGAGTTCTAGAAAAGACACTGTTCTATGTTTATGCTATAAAATTCTGAATGGTAATTTTAATATGACCAGGAAACAAATTATTCACATTTTCCTAGATACCCTAAATAAGATGTGTGTGTGTAATTATCTTTAATGAAGTATAGTAACAACCTTTGAGAAAGTCATTAGATACCAGTATTTGCCAGCCACTCTGCAGTGAGATAAAACTCCTGAATTTCTCAGTATTTCTGTAAAGAAACAAGCTTCCTGAGACTCCTAACAGACCATGAGAATTAGATTTGTAGCCATCTGTCTATGTAATTGTTGCCTGGAAGGAGTCTCCAAATTAAGCCCCCCCACCCCGTGTTTCCAGGAAGACTGAAGACTATCCCCCAAGTATTTTCATTTCAAGAGGAAATGAGGTCCAGGAACTTGAAGACACCCTTAGTTTGGAAAAGCAGAGAGACAAGGCGCTATCTAGCTCTGGGAGAGATTTTATTTATACACCGAAGGTTTAGGTTAGGATTCAATCCCATTACTTTTCCAATGAAGGGAAAGCTTTTTCCTTCCAGGGAAAACTTTTTTCTTGATCTCTTATCTATGTAGTGCCCCAAATGTCCTCATGTAGGACATTTGATCTGGCTCTCATCATGTCACCTAGGGGTAAGCAATGAATCAAGAGACCAGATGATTGTCAAATGTCCCTAGGAATTTTGTGCTAGATAAATGGTTAGGAGAAAAGCTAGTGAGGAAGATAAGCAATGTAGTAACAGGATTACCATTTTCAATAAAGTACACAGGGAAAGGTTGCGTGAGGTTATGTTTGAATGAAGAATTGAAGGAGATGAGAAAACCAGGCATTCATATGTAGGGTAAGAACACTCCAAACACAGGAAAAAAGGGAGCAAATGGTCTAAAGCCTGGACATCTCTGGCATTTTTTGAGGAAAAGCAAGGAGATCAATGTGGTTATGAAGAGAAGAGTAGGAGAAGAGATTAGAAACGTAACTGGGGCTGGACCTTCCAGGGCCTATAGATTCAGAAGAAATCATTTTTACTATTTAGGAAAATCCTAAATAATACTGAGAATTATTTCAGTAAAATTTTTGTAAGCAAACTAAAACAGGATATTTTTCAGTTATGGTTTATTTCAATGTAATTCATAATGAAAGTAGTAGATGAGGAAGAAATGTTTCTAAGAGCTGTTGTAACCTACAAACCATCCTTGTTAAGGGCATTTGATGATTTTGCTGTTAATAAGGATGATCTGGGGACATGCCACAGGCAGCAAAGAAAATGACTTGTGCTTCATGAACAGAACGAAGCACTCCAAAGATTATCTAAAAATCATGTAGACTATAACAAAATGAGAGAATATGCATCCTCATTTAGAAACTATATGCTCTATTTTTCAATTATACAGAACAGTGAATAATAATTGCCCATAGGGAGAAAGATGTGTGAAGAGGGGAGTGGCTATCATATTTTATTTTGTATCTTTTTGTACTATGCAAAATGTTTATTTATATGCTTCCACAGTTTTCTAAATAACAGCAAGGATTATCTGATGGAAAGATTATTACATGTGTTCTACTTGATTTTATTCTTTGTACCCCCTGTATTTTAACTGAATAACTGTTATATTATAAATAATAAAATCAAAACTGCCATATTAATATAAATAGTTTATAAGCAATAATGATAAAAGTTAAACTTTTCAGAACAGTTCAAATAAAGGCAAACATTTCAACAAACTTGTCTTTAGACACTTCCTGGATTCCCCCAAAATGGCAAAATTGACAGAACAAATAAAGATGGATCTAGAATTAAAGAGTGCTATGTAGCAGGTACCTTTCCTAAAATAAATCTTTCCAAAATAGCTCAATTTGCTGGAACAGAGCACAAACATTTCAACTTATTCTAACAGTGTAACGATACTGTAACAGAAATCACATAATGCCTGTGAACTTCAGTTTCTCATCTGTAAAATGGGCACAGTCACATCCCTTTCAGAACTGTGAAGAGTATCCAAAACATGTCAGTAAAGTATTTAACATACCACTTAGCACCAAGTGCTCAACAGGCTGTAAGCAAATTAAATGTCAGAGTTTAAGTGATTGTCTGAGTTCACACAGCTTTCCAGTAACAGCAGCAGTTAGAATTGCTGAGTGCTTCCATCATGCCATGAGTAGGCACCTAGGCATTGAGTTCTGGACCTCCTACCTACTTAGACTAGCTTGTACTAGTTTATAAGAGCTAACTGTATACAACACTTCCCATCTCTGTATTTGGTGACATCATATTGGTAATTTGAAGTTGACCATGAAGAGTGTATTTAATTATTAGAAATAATTTTATATTTCTATTATTCCAAGTAATGAAAAGTAAGGGCCTACTAACAAGACTTCTCTATTCAATAAGGCTTTCATTTAAAATTAAAGGGGAAATAAAGAGCTTCCCAGCCAATAAGGCTAAAGGAGTACATTTCCACCAAACCAGCATTGCAAGAGATGTTAAAGGGACAGCTTCAAGAAGAAGAAATAGAGAGAGAGAGGAGCACAAGTTTGAAGGGAAAAAATGGAAATGAATAAGTACCTATCAATAGTAACCTTAAATGTAGATGGATTAAATGCCACAATCAAAGCACAGAGGGTAGCTGAACGGGTAAGAAAACATGACCTGCATATCTGCTGTCTACAGAAACCCACAAGTAGCCCTGGCTGGCGTAGCTCAATGGATTGAGTGCGGGCTGCAAACCAAAGTGTCGCAGGTTCGATTCCCAGTCAGGGTACATGCCTGGGTTGCAGGCCATGACCCCCAGCAACCGCACATTGTTTCTCTCTCTCTCTCTCTCTCTCTCTCTCCCCTCCTCTCCCCCTCCATTCCCTCTCTGAAAAAATAAATAAATAAAATCTTTTAAAAAATCCTCCCCATTTAAAAAAAAAAAAGAAGCCCACAAGTACAAAAGATATCACAGGCTGAAAGTGAAGAGACAGAAAAAAAAATCCCATGCCAAAAAAAGCTGAGGTAGCAATACTTATATCTGACAAAATAGACATCAAAACAAAGACAAAAAAGAGATAAAGAAGGTCACTACATAATACTGAAATGATCAATCCAACAAGGGGACATAACCCTCGTAAACATATATGTACCCTCTATAGGAGCACCTAATATAAAAGGAAATCTTGAAGGACTTTAAGGAAGAGATCAATAGTGACACAGTCATTATAGAGGATTTTAACACCCCACTGTCACCAATTAGATCTTCCAGACAAAAAAATCAACAAGGAAACAGTTACCTCAAATGACACACTAGATCAAATGTATTTAATTAACATTTACAAAATGTTTCATCCCAAAGCAGCAGAATACACATTCTTTTCAAGTGTATATAAATTATTCTCTAAGATAGGCCACATGGTAGGATGCAAAAAGTCTTAGCAAGTTCAAGAAAACTGAAACCATATCAAGCATTTTATTGAATGACAATGGCTTGAAACTATACACCAACCTCAATTTACAAAAACTCAAAAGCATTCAAGTACATGGAAGCCAAATAACATATTACTATATAATGAATGGGTCAAAAGTGAGATCAAATAAGAAATCAGAAAGTACCCTGAGTCAATGAAAATAAACACACAACAACCCCAAACCTATGAAACACAATAAAGAAGTCCTGAGATGGAAGTTCATAGCTAAAGAAGATAGAAAAATCTCAAATAAATAATCTAACCCTGCACTTGAAAGAACAGGGGGAAAAATAGTTTGGGCTCACTTTGAGCCCAAAATGAGTAGAAGGAAGGAAATAATAAAGATCAGAGCAGAAATAAATGAAATAGAGACTTTAAAAAATTCAAGTGATGAATGAATCCAAGAACAGGTTCTAAAGAATGAATCCAAGAACAGATTCTAAAGATAGACAAAGTTGAAAAACATTTAATCAGACTTATCAAGGAAAAAAGAAAGAGGATCCAATTAAATAAAATCAGAAATGAAAGAGGTGCATACCACAACTGATACCACAGAAAGACAGAGGAATGAAAAAAAACATGTGAACAATTGTATGCCAAGAAAGTGGACAACCTGGGTGAAAGGGATAAATTTCTAGAAACATACAATCTCCCAAAACTGAATCGGAAAGAAGCAGAAAAGCTGAATAGGTAGTTAGCAATAATGAAATTGAAGCAGTATTTAAAAAAAAATCCCAGCAAACAGAAGTTCTGGACCAGATGGCTTCACAGGCAAATTTTGCCAATCGTTCAAAGAAAAACTAACACCTACCCTCCTCAAATTATTCCAGAAAAATTCAAGAAAAGGGAACACTCTCAAACTCTTTTTAAGAGGCCAGTAGTGCCATAATTCTAAAACCAGGTAAAGACACAACAAAGAAAGAAAATTACAGGCTAATATCCCTGATGAACAATGGATGCTAAAATCCTCAATAAAATATTATCAGGCTAGATCCAGCAATACAGTAAAAAGATCATATGGCATGATTAAGTGGGATTTATCCCAGAGCTGTAAGGTTGGTGCAATATTTGCAAATCAATAAATGTGATATATCACACAAACAAAATGAAAGACAAAACATGCGATCATATCAATAAATGCAGAGAAAGCATTTGAGGATCCAGCACACATTTATTGTAAAAACACTGAGCAAAGTAGGAATAGAGGGACTGCAACATAATAAAGGAAATATATGAAAAACCTACTGCCAACATCATACTCAATGAGCAAAAGGTAAAAATGTTTCCCTTAAGATGAGGAATAAGACAAAGTTTCCACTTTCAACATAGTACTGGAAGTCCTGGCCACAGCAATCAGAAAAGAAAAAAAAAAGACATCCAAATTGGAAAGAAGTAAAATTGTCATTATTCACAGATGATGTGATATTGTGCATAGAAAACCCTATAGGCTCCACCAAAAAATGACTAGAGCTAATAAATGAATTAAGCAAAGTAGTGGCATACAATCAGAAATCGATGAAATTGACTTGAATCAGAAATTGATGGCATTTTTATACACCAATAATGAACTATCAGAAAGAGAAACTAAGGAAATCATCACATTTACTATTGCAACAACAAATTATAATAAAGTACCTAGGAATAAATGTAACCAAGGAGGTAAAAGATCTGTACTTTGAAAACTATAGGACATACAAGAAAAACAATGAGGAAGCATATACCATGTTCATGGACCGGGAGAATTAACATCATTAAAATATCCATACTGCCCAAAACAATCTATAAATTTGATACAATTCCTATTAAAATACCAAGGGCATATTTCTCAGATCTAGGATAAATATTCTAAAAATTTATATGGAACAAAAAAAGACACAAAGAGTCTCAGCAATCTTGAGAAAGAAGAACAAAGTAGCAGGGATCACAATACCTGATATCAAACTATAAGGGTACTGTAATCAAAACAGTCTGCTACTGGCATAAGAACAAACTTGTAGATCAGTGGAAGAGGATAGAGAGCCCAGAAATAAATGCACATCTTTCTGATCAGTATTTGTCAAAGGAGGCAAGAGTGTACAATGGACTAAAAAAACTTATTGAAGAGGCTTCTTCAATAAATGCTTTTGGGAGAACTGGACTGGTACATGCAAAAAAATGAAACTAGACCACCAATTTATACCAGACACCAGAATAAAAACAAAATAGATAAAAGACTTCAATATAAATTATCCACCATTTTATGATGAAATCCTTTCATCATAAAAATCCTAGAGGAAATCATAGGCAGTACAATTTCAGATATTTTACATAGCAATATTGTTGCAAATATATATCTCAGGGCAAAGGAAACAAAGGAAAATTAAACAAATGGGACTACATCAAATTAGAAAGCCTCCACACAAATAAAGGAACATATGTATGGGAGAACATATTTGCCAATGACTTCATCAGACAAGAGTTTAATCTCCAGAGTTCTCAGTAAATGAGTGGATTAAAAAAAACCTGTACTACATTTACACAATGGAGTATGATACAGCAGCAAAAAGATAAGGAATTCTTACCTTTCGCAACAGCATGGATTGAACTGGAGACTATTATGCTAAGTGAAATAAGTCAGTTGGTGAAAGACAAATACCATATGATCTCGATCTCACTTATAAGTAGAATCTAGTGAACAAAATAAACTGACAAAAAAATAGAATCAGAGGCATAGAATCTTGGAACAGACTGACAGCTATAAAAGAAGAAAGGTGGGGGCTGGCTGAAAGAAGCGAAGAGATTAGTCAAAGAACATATACGAGGGACGTATGGATATAGACAATGGTGTGGGGTTTGACTATGGATATGGGGGTGGGTTGGGTGGAGTGGGGTGAAGAGGGAAAATTGGGACAACTGTAATAGCATAAAACAAAAAAGTACTTAAATTTAAAAAAATAAATAAAACAAAAAGCACCTGAATCCGAACTGAAATTTCATACTTACTTGTTGGTACTGCCATCTAGTGACTTATATAAACCAAACAGCTAACACCATAAAAGTTAGCTATTCAGATATTTAAATAAATCAAGTGCATAAATATCCAGTTTTATGCAAGTTATATTTGCCTCTTATTTACATGAAGCTTTTTTATGAGCAAGATGCTATTGAAATTTCTTTTTAAAATAGCATGCCAATAGTATTGCGTTGCATAGCTGCTTTGCAGGATTACAGTATCTTGTTACTAATTTTGCAAAGTGTTTTAACTATTCCTGATAGATACCTAAATTTTGTTATCTACTGATGCATGAGTGACACTTCTTTTTCTGCATCAGAAAAGGAAGGGATGCTTTGGTGCCATCACAGTTAGAATTACTCTGGATTTGTCCCAGCACTGCCAGTATATTTTTGCTCAAGCAACCCAATACCTGCTCCTCAATGACAGTCATCAAGCATTTGGAATTTGAACAAAATACCATCAATCTTATCTGATTTCTCAGACTTGTCTGCCTCTTATCCAAGTAGTATTGTCAGTGGATGTGGCATAGGAAATCGTGTAGCGTCCTGGGAAGTGCTCTCTGATGTCAATGAATTGTCAATGATGGGTCACACAGTAATGCCAGGATTCAGCATGTGACATGAGGCCTGCAGCCACGTGCTATTTAAGACATGTAACTTCAGAGACCAATCCCAAGAGAGCTAATAATGAGAAAGCAAATTTTTTCTCTTGCCCAAGCCCTCATAAATCTGGAGTCTATTTTTAATTATTTTTTCTGCCATTGAGTTTTTTTACTCAATGATGGCTTAAAAACTTATCATATAATTTTATTCTATTACCACCAATTTTTCTAATTGTAACATTGCATCATTTTCCTTATTTTAAAGAATAAAGTAACACACAAAAAAAGCAAAAACAAAAACCTGGTGTCCCCAGATGCCTAAAGGATTCTGCTTTGTTTTTTACTATGATTACCCAAAGAAAGTCAGGTGGCTCTCTCTTGTGTGCCTCTAGCACGCTGTCTTACTGTATAGGAATATTGGTGACAATGGTAATTGATGTTAGTTAAACATCTGAGACACATCTACAACCCTGCTAGACTGTAGGCAACTTAAGAGCAAGATGGAGAGCAACTACCAGACCACCTCTCCCTCCCCAGAGCCTAGCACAGGGTCTCCTTACATAGTAGGCACTCAAAAGAAAACTTACTCAATGAAAAAGAAATGAATAAATGCCTGAGGATTAACCTTAGAATTATTTCTTCTGTACATCATCACTATGTATTACAAATCACACACAGAAAAATCTATCTGAACCGTTTTTTCTAAACCTTAGCTCTATTAACCCAACTTTTTCATTAAAATCTGTTAAACCTGATTCTAGCCACTTGATCCCTTTGTACTCAAGTTCTTAATTTGTGAAATCAAAATACCATGGTGAAAGAGTGATCATATTTTATCTGTCTTCTATTAACCATGCTTTTTTTTTCCTGTTTCTTAGCTTATTGTCTTGGCCAGAACTAAAAGAACCATGTTAAATAATGATGGTGGCAAGACAAGATGTTAGGTTTTAAAAGACCCCTGTGAAAGGCCGTTTGAAACACTGTGTCCAGTGCTGTGTTGCCAGAGCTCTTTTTGAGCAGTATCTAAGGGTGCTAAGATATTTCAAAGTCTTAAAGTCTAAGATCAAAATGAGAAAAAAATGAATAGAGAAAAAGCATACTTCCTTTTAAACAAGCTGCTATTTTAATCTTTAAACCCAAATGTTGAACTGGAGTACAGCAATAAAATCAATTGAGGGCTGGCAATTAGTTGAAAAGCAGAGATGACCACATAGCCTTCCAAGGTAATAATGTTCAGGAAAGCCCATAGATTCAGTGTTTTAAGTACTTTTTTGAAGTTTGATCAATGTAATCTTTCTGTTCCTTTTAATGGTGATGTTAATATTAGGCTGTCTGAATCCTTTGATATAATGCTAATTATCAATTTCTAAGCCATACTCAGCAGATGCCCATGCCTGCATTTATAATTATGTGAACCAACTCTTTAGCAATCAAGGCCATCGATTTAAATTATAGGTTAAAATAGTAGCTTTGGGAAATCATTATTTTCAAAATTTAGAGTTTCTTTTTCATGATTTTTAAAAACCTATCCAATGATATATAGATGAATGCTTTACCCTTACTGAACCACTCTTAATTTTTTTGTCCATATGCTTTCTGGTATTTTCCGAATGTTCTACAAAGGGCTTACCAACTTTAATTTTCTCTTTGTCAATTACTTCACGAGGGAGGCCAATTCTAAGCAACCGCTCACAATCACTGCTTCCAGGAACTTGATGAGATTCAAATTCCTTCATAGCTCTAGCACCCTGGACCCCACTCAGCAGGCAAACATACAAAATAGCCATGAGTCAGACAGGCCCAACTGCCAATGGCAAAGGTGAAATTGAAGCCCCTGATGTAGAACCATCCCCAGGTGACCAAAGTCTGAGAAAGGAAATTTTCAGTCAGGAAGGGAGCAGCCACTTTTGTCAGAAATAGGTATATTTTATGCATACAAATTTATTTTCCTTGCTCAAATGTCTGGCAGCACTGAATTTATGGAATTCCTTATTCATCACTGAGGTCTTGTACATAACAGAACCTCTAAGGAAATATTTTTTGTTGAAGGAAGTGCAGCAATGTGTCCTGCTCATAGGATTCCCTGCCATAGAAACAATAAGTGGAATAACAACATCAAGATGGGGACCTAGGAGACCCCAGAACTTGCCCCCCACACCAAAACAATGATTGAACAAGTTCAAGAAGAAAAAGCTCTCAGAGAGCTCGAGATTCCAGTTAAGAAGCTCCGGAAACCTGAAGGAACAAAGGAACCAAGGATGACCACACAACAGAGTAGAAAGAACAGTGTGGTTTTGCAGCATCACCCCACCCCCAGGCTGGCACAGCACAATGATAAGAGTCCCTTCAGTGTTGAGTCCTCCTCTCCCCAGCCCCATGAGGGGAGGATAAGAGGAGCGAGAAGACCCCAGTAGCCCCACCCACCAGCAAGGACTCCCATACTCTTCATAAATGAGGACCCCAGTTTCTGGAGGCCCCAGGAGCCCAAGTTGTCAGAGCTCAAGTACTCCCTGCCCAACCACTCTCCTGTGCACTAACCCCCAGTCTATATCTCTGTGCCCTCAGGACCCAGTGCCACCACACAACCACTAGTCCCAGGACACCCATGTGCAATGGGCCCCGTGCCCACACATGCCCCAGGACAGGCACTGAGATGCTTGAACAATGTGCCCCAGAACTTGTGCCCTTACATTCTCCTGAATCCAGGGCCCACAGAACCTGTGTGCCCTGGACTCAGGGCCATCACAACACCCCAGCAAGTCATCACTCTCATGCCCACTCACAGAAGAAAGTCTCCCCCTACTGACGGAGCATGCAAAGTCTGGATGATGTGACTACTTCTCCTAAGGAGCAGACACCAATGCATGGCTACAAAAACACAAACAAATTAGGAAAATATGACACCACTAAAGGAACACAATACATTTCCAGTAACCAAGCCCCTGAAATGGAGGTCTATGAATTGTCTGACTTAAGATAATTACTTTAAAGAAGTTTACTGAGTTTTCAGAGAACACAAACAACTCAATAAAATCAGGAAAACAATACATGAACAAAGTTCAACAAACAGATAGAAATCATAAAAAAGAACCATATGGAATTCAGTTTCCAATTAGGTTTCTCTTCCTGTCTTGAAAACAGCCACCTTCCTATAGTGCCCTCACAGGACCCTACTTCTGCATCCATGTGGAGGGAAAGAGAATGCTCGGGTGTCTCCTCCTTCTCCTATAAATACATCAGCTCCGTCAGTTTGGGGCCGCACCCTTATGGCCTCATGTCACACTAATTACCTTCCTAAATGTCCTATTTCCAAATGGAGTCAGGTAGGAGGTTAGGGCTTCAATATATAAATTTTAAGGGGATACAATTCATATCATAACATTCTTCCTTCTGGCTCCCCAAAATTTGTATCCTTCTCACATGAAAACTACATTCACTCAATCCAACAGCCAAAAATATTTTAAAATATTTCAGCATCAATTCCAAGTCCAAAATATCATGTAAATCAGGCATGGGTGAGATTTAGATATGATTCATCCTGAGACACAATTCCACTCCAGCTGTAAACCTATGAAAGCAGACAAGTCATGCACTTCCAAAAATACAAGGGTGGGACAGGCATAGTCTAGGCATTCCCATTTCAAAAGAGAGAAACAGGAAAGAAGGGTGTGGAGGACAGGGTCCCAAATCAATGTGTGGTTGCCTCTATGCGTCCCCTACTGGGAACTTGGTCTGCAACCTAGGCATGTGCCCTGACTGGGAATCAAACCGGTGATCCTTTGGTTCACAGGCCAGAGCTCAATCCACTGACCTACACCAACCAGGGCCAACTCCAATAGATCTTAAAGTTGAAAAATAATCTTGGATTCAAACATTTGTGTCCCAGCCCACTGGGGCAGCAGTCTCACCTCCATGGCCCTGAAGCAATGGCCCCAACCCATTCAGCCCTTTGCAAGGCAAAGAAACAAAGAAGTGGGACCACTTTCAGAAACTGAGGAGCAAACAGGTTTACTCCTAGGCCGATGGTACCAGAGGTAGCCCTGATAATCTCTGAATTGCTATTAGGGTCATTCTTCCCCTGTTTTCCAGGTTATAGCATGTTCCCTGGAAGCATAAAGTCAGTGCCATTTGCTATCGTGGCACCATTTGCTAGGCAGGCCTATGAGTTTGTTGAATGTGACTTCCATTTTACTCTTTGGAGCTTATGTCCCCAGGACTGGAAATTATTGGAGAGCAAGAACAGAACATGACTAACCACTCCCTGCAGCCACAGGCAGAAGAAAACATTAGAACAAACTGCAGCCTCATATTACAATGCCCCCAACAGTCCAGGGGCCTCACAACAGCACCCCCACCCTTTTTAATCCAAGTATAATTCAATAAAAGCTCAAAACCCCCACCCCTCAAGGTGATATATCTCTCCACATTGTGCCCCTCTCGTTTCTTTCTTTTTTTTAAAAAATATTTTATTTATTTATATTTAGAGAGAGAAGGGAGGGAGAAAGAGAGAGAGAGGGAGAGAAACATCAATGTGCGTTTGCTGAGGGCCGTGGCCTGCAACCCAGGCATGTGCCCTGACTGGGAACAGAACCTGCGATGCTTTGGTTTGCAGCCCACGCTCAATCCACTGAGCTACACCTGCCAGGGCCCCATCTCCTTTCTTGGAGAGTGAATAAAATCTTCACTCTCTACACTTTCTTCTCTTTGTGAATTCTTTCAGAGCCCACCATAACACTCTCTCTGGATGATTCAATTGTCCCATTGTGTAGAATTCCAGAAGCCTGAAAGTCTTTCTTTACTTCATCTTGTCTCTTTTTTTATTTTTCAGTTCAAACTAGCAGTATCCCTAATCCTGTTTCTCTTCCTGGATTCTGCTGAGATTGTTGATTAGAATAGAATCATGGGTAATCTCTTTATGTAGTGACTGTCCAGACAGCCCTTGGTGTTCTGTCCAGAACATGCTTTTTTTTTTTTTTTTTCCCAAAATACTGCATTTTTGAACTATAAGACGCACTTATCCCCGCCCTCCTAATTTGGGAGGAAAATGGAGCGGTGACCTTGTTCCTGCCTCCCATGACCCCACTCCACCACCACCATCCCCCCCCCCCGGGAAGTTAGATAAGTTACATTCGGACTATAAGACACACACCCCCTTTCCTCCCAAATTCGGTAATTAGTCTGAGAAAAATATGGTAAATAGTCTGAAAATTTTCCAAATATTTAAGTTCTGATTCCTTTTTGCTTAACAATTCTTTCAATGTATTTCTCCTCTCACATTTTACTATAATATAAGTAGTAAAGAGAAACCAGGCCACACATTTTCAACACTTTGTTTACAAATCTCCTCAGCCAAATAGTCATCACTCACAAGACTAAAGACAAAGGAATTTTTCATTAACACTGTAGTATTTGAATTGAGGAAGTTTTCCCCATGGGAGTACACATTATTCTAAAACCACAGTACACATATAGTGAAACTGGACAATTAAGTAAATAAATGGGAATGGTGGGAGCCAGGTTTCTCATGGTTGCAGTGAGGGGTTGCAGACAAGCAATTGGAGAAGGCTAGAATGATTCATGTGGTAATGAATCAGAGTTCTAAACAGCAGTATAAATTCACGTTTAGCTTACAACAGGTACAAATGGTTGCCTACAGCAGGATTTATGGATATGTGCTATACACAGGTTAATATGCCACACATATGTGGCTCTGTCAGCTGAGAGGCCCTAGAGGAAATGACACCTGTGGAAGAAAAGGGGCCACAGTCTAAACCTGACATGCTCTAGGGAGGCCTGTATGGTGGCCTTACAAACTCAGAAACTTAAAGTAACCACATACTTTAAATAATTAAACTTTCTAACTAAAAGCAGGTCATGGTGGATAGTCATGTCCTAGGCTAGCATCTTTCCTGACAAGTCAATCTTTACCTTAACTGAGTATGTCTATTGTCTTTTTGCATCTAAGATAACATCTTTGATTCCAAAGCAACTTCCCTTTTTACTGACCCCTCTGTCACAACAACCACTCCAGAGCAGAGACCACAAATCCCCATACTGGTATTATTATTATTGTGTTAATTGTTGACTGTTAACCATCCTGTACCCACCTGTGTAAAATAAAGATGTGTATATCCAACCCCAGAGATTTCCCAGTTTTGCCTTCTCCTGACTCCCTAATCTATCACCAATAGATTTCATGTAACCCCCTTTTGCCTCCTCTTTGGATTGTAATATATAAAATAAGGACAAAACTGCCCCATTTTCTCAATCCATTGAGGTTTTGCTTCGTGGCAATCATCATCAGTTCGGCTCAACTAAATTTATAAAAATTCTTACAGGTTTGTGTGTTTCATACATTGACACACCCCAGTAGCAGCAAGCATACTAGTTCCCAGACCTTGGTTTCTGATACCATCCTCCAATAACAAAAAGTAGGGCTCCTTGGAGAAATGTACAAAATGAGCCTTTGAACAACAAATAAGATTATTAGATTTAACCCAAAGTATAAAATAAATATCCATAAATTCATATAGATATAAAGTGATTAAATAAATATATAAATAGGGGAGAATTGACAAGACACTCTTGCAGAATAATTAGAAATAATTGAAATAGGTACTTTACCAGATACTTCACTCTTGAGAAAGAGGAGTACAATTCTCTGTTCCTTTCATTTGTGCTGTGTGTGGTGGCTCCCTTCCAGAGACTGCAGTCTGAAAAGAGGGAAAAAGAGTAATTTTACAGTAGAGAAATCTAACAAACTACCTCAGTCAGGTGATCAAGTTAACATTAATCGTGCCTACTCATGTAGATATGGGGTACCCTGAGAAGATACAGGGAGAATTGCACTTGATCTCTGTTATTTTCTTCTCAAAAATCCTTAATTCCAATTTGATAGATAGAAAAATGGACAAATTCCAGTGGAAGAGTGTTGTACAAAGTATCAGACCCTCAGTACTCCTGACAGCTGTCAAGGTCATCAAACACAAAGAAACCACTGCAACTGTCATAGCTAACAGAATCCTAAGGAGGCAGGATAATGAAATGCAATATGGTATCCTGGATGGGCTTCTGGAATAGACAAAAAGGCATTCAGTAAAAACTAAAGAAACCTAAGTAAAGTGTAGACTTTAGTTAAAAATAATGTACTAATAGTAGTTCTTTATTTATAACAAATGACCCAGACTGATATGACATGTTAATAACAAAGGAAAATGAGAATGGGTATACAGGAACTCTGTACTGTCTTTGTAATTTTTTGTAAATCTAAAATAATTCTAAAATTAAAAAGTTCATTTAAAAAAACTATCAATTAGATTCCTCCTCTAAAAATGAAAATATAAAAATTAAGCTTAAAATGCATATTTTAAAAGATATTATAGTAAATGTTAATGACAATAGTTACATTTTTCATAAAAATTCTTTAGAGATATTTATGAATGACTAGAAATTCCTAGAAATATACTCACCACAGATTTCCAATTCTACCGCTGCCTTGACACATAAACTCAAACCTCTGCCACTCTGGGTCACACTTTACTCAAGGTTAACATACTTAATTCTCTTATGCATTCAATTTTAAGTGGTTTTGTGTATCTCATTATCTGCACTAACTAATGATAAGATTTGGGACATTTTAAAAACTTATGCTCTAAGGTCATATATAATGTTGTGGTATAATAATTCACATCATTATAAATGAAGAAAACAAAACCTGTGTGGTTGAAATTGGTGTCCTTCCCCCTTTGTAAGAGGAGTTAGGTCTGTTGTATTAACACACATCTGTACTCACATTTGTGCACCTCTTATAAATATCAGTACCTGGAATGTTAGTCCCATAGATTATTAACAATAAGTAACTTATCACTAATTTCATCAGACCAAAATTCAGTGTTCCCCAAAATGCTAAATGTTTGCTAGATACAGGTAAACCTCCCAAAAAGGCATAATGCACTAAGCCATTTATATATCTACATGGTCACTTAAATTTGGGGGGTACATGGTAATTGGACAAATGAATAATTTTAGCACAAAAAATTTCAATACTCAGAGTCACTGAGCAGTAAAATTTTGAAGACATAAAATTTTATCTTACCCAGACTTTTACTTTTAGAATTTCTAAGTTCTCAATAATTTGATGAAAGAATATATGTTATTTGGTGATACATCTACATATATTTTGTTCAATAGTCAAAGAAAGTATGAATAGAAGTATAAAATGATGGATTCATTTTAGTTTGTGGTTAGCAAGAACCTAAGCAAAGATTATGCAGAACAAAATTCAGAAACAATAGAAGACATGTATACAGTATATCAAAAAGAATGGGACTTAGCTGCAGTAATAATTTAGAAATGATATAAAGATAAATGCAATGATCAATTATACACAGATAACCAAAAAAGGGACTCACTTCTACTTATGAGGGGCTTTTCCAATAATGCTTAGGTAGGATTAATTGGCCTGCTCATTTGGGAAGGGGAAGAAAATAATTCAAAAATGGGCTAACTTTTTCTTTATACAGTCAAACATCACAATTATGGAAATACAGAGGGCGTTTATTTTATAGAGAAATCAGCATAGCTCTCTCAGGCTTTATCTGTACACATTCCAGCAATTCTAAGAATTGTTGAAATATTCAACAATTTAAACAAGAAGCTTTTGGCTTTTTAATTTCGTTTATATTAGTGTAAACTGATCATATATAATAAGATCAGGAAAGCCAGAGATATCAATTATGCTGAAATTATCTGGCACTGGATTAGGCAATTTCTAGAGTGTTACTTGCCCCCTTTCTCAGACCTTCATTCTCCAGGTGCTGCTCCATGTTCCTCTGACAATGGGTGGACCCCACTTAGGAGGCTTAGCTCCACTGGTGAGGGGATCTTGGTTAATTTTTGTTGGCTTTAAACCAACTTAAACTACCTAGGGTTTGTAGTATGCTTCATTTTTACTAATTCTCTGTCTTTCTGTTAAACCCACCAAGCTCTCTTCACATGCCCACAACTGTACTTCTGCTGTGGCTTTCTCATCTGCCCTCTGGTTTCCACCCCTGGGACTTGATTGCTATCTCTGTCACATAAATGCCTCCTGCACATAAGAGATGCTTTCTCACCCTTGTGTCACATGGAATAACCTGTAAGAGTTTGGTGAGGTGCTGGTCAGAATTCCTGCTATGACCAGTGGAGCAGTGAACAACAGTACTAATTTCATTTGTCTGCATGTTGGGAAGTGTTCCTTTGATCTCCATACCATTCCAAGACTGGACTGCATGGCCCACAACTTTGGAAGTATTATAATTATTTACTTGACATTAAAACTTTATTTCCATGCTCACTTGGGCGGCACATATACTAAAATGATAACAACACAGTGAAGATTAGCATGGCCCCATGCAAATTCATGAAGTGCTCCATGTTTGTGCAGGTCTCCAGTGGGCGACCTCACACTCTTTGATGATTAATACATACACAAACTTCATTTTCCAAAAGAAATAATCCTTATTTGATTCTTCAGCAGTTCTACCTTACTTTACATGACAGACACTATATGGTAAAGTGTCCCCAAATTTGTATTTTGCTCATAATACAGAGTTCTTGCATCTGTCAAGGCTAAGGTTGTCTTCTACCCACGACCTGCCTTAAATCCCACTATGACTAGTAGCCTTGGGGACCAGTCCAGGTTCTCAGTAAAAGAGAGAATAGAGGGTTACGCTGGGCTCCTACCAACATACCATCTTATAGTGAAAATAGGTCACAATAAACAAAAAACCTATTTTAGGCAATCATTCAAGACATTCTTCTACATTTGATTCCTAACTCAATAATTGAAATCACTTTTTCATAGAATCAGGCTCCTGGCTCCTTATCATCCTAACACACACTTCCGGTTCTTGCTACATCTAGTTGCTGTCTGGCTACTCTACAGGTATCTTTGGTACCCTTGGATAGTATTTGCACCTTAGGACTCTGTAAGATATTTCCCTGTTCTGAATCCCCTATCTTTTAAAAGAATCAAACTATTTTTCATGTATATTTCAAAGAACAGAGTAAAATGTGAAAGGGCAGAAAATTCAAAAGCTTTAATACAAGAACATGATATTTAGTATGTATAGACATTATTCCCAGAGAAAAAGATCAGCCTAAATTTAGCAGGTTAACAATGGAAATTCAGATTTTTGAGAAAATTAGAAATTAACATTAGAAATGCATGGCCTTTTCTAGATTGGAGAAACAAAGAGAGAGGCAGTATTTTCAGATTCCAAAATTTGGGTCAAATGGCGGTAGCTGGAATTAGGGCAGGGCTGTCCAGAGGGAGCTGGAAACAATGAGGAGATACAGCTACTGGCAGAGAAGCTCTTCAAGGAAGTGAGGGAAGGAAAAACATAGCCTGGTGTCCTCCTCTCTGCCTGCTCTCCAGTCACCCATCAGTACCTCCCACTGGCCAAAGGCCAAAGCAGAGACAGGATGAATAATGAAGCTGGGTGCAAAGGGGCTCCAATTAACATTGTTGCAGATTCCTCAGTTTGGGGAAGCCTCTCAAGTCACGGTGGCTAAAGAAGCTGTCTCTTCTTGCATGACATCTCTTACTGGTAGCCATTGGGCAGCTTCTCGTCCCATGCTTTATGGTTTTCCTTGAGGCTTAACTGTGATCACTTTCCTTAATTTTGAAATCCCACAAATCTGCCATCTATCATATGGATCAGCCATGAACAATGCACTAGTTCGTCCACCCCTAACTCCTCACAGCCATAATATAAGAGAAACTAGAGATGTTATGATTCATTTTCTTATAAGATGCCATCACATGGGATACCAGTTCTCATGTGTTTGGACAACTAACAAAAAAGGAAAGAAAAAAAGAAAATAAGAAGTCTTGGAGATGATGTGGAGAAATGGAAACTTTTGTGCGTTGTTAGAGGGAATATACAATAAAATGTTGCAGCCACTGTGGAAAAAAGTTCTTCAGTTCCTCAAAAAGTTAAACATAGAATTACCATATAATCCAGCAATTTCCAGTTAGGTATATACAAATACTTGTATACTAATGTTCATAGCAGCATTATTTACACTAGCCAAAGGTGGAAACTACCCAAGTGTGCATCAACAGATGAATGGTTAAACAAAATGTGGTATATACATACCATGAAATATTATTCAGTCACAGAAAGGAATGAAAGGCTGATATATGCTATGACATATAGCATATAATCATGAAAACATGCTAGGTGAAATAAGCCAGACAAAGAAGGATAACTATTACATCATTCCACTTTTATGAGGAACTAGAATAGGCAAATTCAGAGGGAGAGAAAGTAGAATAGAGGCTACCAGGGTTGACCGAAGAGAAAATTGGGAGTTATTTTTTAATGGATACAGAGTTTCTGTTTAAAAAAACTCTGTATAATAAAAAAGTTCTAGAAAAGGATAGTAGTGATCATTACACAGCATTGTGAACATACTTAATGCCACTGATTTTTACTGAATCATACACTTAAAACTGGTTAAAATGGTAATTTTTATTATACATAGGTATGTATACACACAAAAGAATTGAAAAGGAGGCAAAGATTCTTCACTGGATGAAAGAAGGTGAAGGGATTAGCCAAAGAACATATACGTATGACCATAGACACAGACAACAGTGCAGCGATGGCCAGAGGGAAGAGGAAGGGGGGTGCTAGGGCTGGGTGGAGGTGAGCAAAGGGGAGGTTATGGGGACATCAGTACTAGTGTCAAAAATAAAAATAAAGAAAAATCTTTTTAAAAAAGAATGATTAAGATCCAAAAGTATGGACAAGGAATAATCTCCCAGACATATTAGGTTTAAAAAACAAGACAGAATGTATAGACCATTCTGTCATTTTTAAGGAAAAAAAATATGGGGTCTTCCCACACAAATATACACATACACTAATGTATACAGAGAGATTCTCTGGAAAGATGCCCAAGTAACTGATAAGCGTGGTTTCCTATGAAGTGAGAGATGATGTGGGAGAGAGATTTACATTTGATTTTTTTCTTAGAACTTATGTGTCACCTACAAAAAAATTAAGTAGGTTTGCATTAGAGTAGTAGTTATTTTAGGAAAATTAAACTGTCAGAAATGCATATGATTGATTGGGTGGGGAAAGACCAGAGTTAACAACATTGTTTAAATGGCTGCTTATGCTCTGCAACATGTGACCACTGGCACCAGAACAGATCTGGTACCAGAAAGGAAATTGAGAGATACCTTAAATATTGATGTATTAGACATATGGCATAAAGAAACAATGGCAATAGAAAGATAATGCTAAATTTGGGGGTCTGGTTGACTAAGACATTGTCAATCCCTTAATTATTATCGATAAATAATAAAGAAAATCCTCTATGTCCACAGATTCATTCCTCAAACATTTATGTTGTTTTGCCAGGTGCTGGGGATTCAGAGAGGGTGAAATGCAGGCCCTATGTAAAGACAGTTTGTGGAGAAGACAAATGTGAATAGAAAACTACAGTAAAGTGAAATAAATACCTCAGCAATGAACACAGAAAGAGCACAGAGTAAAGGGTTGCCAGAGATTGATAGAGGAGGTATGTTTTTAGTACCATTCTCAGGAGTGATCTGGAACCTCACTGGACAAGGACAAAGACCTCAGGCAGAAAAAGTGGGAATGGTGCTCTTCAGGCGTGAGAACTTCAGGGCATCTGTAGTGTGCTATGTCAAGTGCCTAGGAGGGCAGGGGGACATTAGGTCCCCCAGGTTCCTTAAATCAACATTTCAAAAATAAGTTCGTGATTTATCCATAAAAACCTGCTGTTCCTGCTGACTAAATAATTAGGTTTTAGGCATTACAATCCTAAGCATATCCTTTTGTGATTTATAGTTTTGATTATCTTGTTTTCTGTGCCAATGCCAGCTTCCTCCCTAGGTAATGTATTTTTTGTCTTCCCTGAGGCCTTTAACTCCTACTTGTTAATGTGGGGCAATGGGAGAGGTGAGTGACTTGTGAGAATAATTGAGACTGTCTTTAGGATTCCAAGCAGGCTGGGAAAGAGGGATATTTGGGAGGAGAGGTTGTGGGCCTAAAAAAAAACACCTCCCTGAAAATAGAAGCCCCCATCGATGTGCCTGACTAGGCAGAGTGAACGCAGTGCTGATCGTGTCCATGGAGTTCTCAGTTTTCTGCCTCATTAATAAGGCTGCAATATTACATTATTCAAATAATGAAATCAATACTCAGGTGACACATCAGTATTCACACAGAGCCATAGGAAAATAAACTGAGTGGATGATTGCTATGTGCAGCAAAAACACTTCATCATGCCTGACGTAAAAATGATCATTTCCACAGTTCTCAGCCACTTTTTCACCTCTCACCCTCTTTTTTTTTCTCTGTGGTACAAATGGCACACACTAACACTGACACAGAATAGAAATCAATGGAATATTTATGATAAAGACCTTGCTGTTGCAAATAATACCCTAAATATATGAACAATAAAATAATATGAATAATAGATAATATTTGAGAGCTTACACTGTTCTAAGTGATTACTATGTTTTAGAAAAAATATCCACTACTAAACTTTGAGGTAGGTATCATTATTACACCTATTTTTAGAGATAAGAAAGCTGAGACACAAAGAAGTGGAATAAATTGCGAAGGCCAAATAGCAAATAAGTGGCAGAGCTGGCATTTGAAGGGACACAGTCTGGCTCCAGGGCCTGAAATGTTAAACATGAGACCATGGAACTCTTGACTTACATGTGTTACTCTGGGCCATCAAATGAAACATGGGTGTGACCTTGAGAACATTATGACAGAACACCGTAATTGATAAACAAATTTGTAGTGATGGGATCATACAGGATCTGTTACAATAGCCAATATTTTTATCTCCTAGCTTGACTCTGGAGATAATGAGCCTTCAATTTTTTATAACTTCATAAATTAATAGCCTCATACATATGTAATCCCTGAAATCAAGATTCTTATGAGAATCTTGAATATGCTACATTTTTGTGACTGGTCATAACTAAAATATATTAGATATCTTTAAAAAAGAAATAGGTAGGAAATAAAATGTGGAAATAAATAACTCACATGCTTTTGCTTATAAGACACTGTAAGTTATATTATTTCTTATCAAATCAGAATACCATAAAACCAGGGGAATGTAATCCGAAGAATTTTAGATCTCTTTGCCCTTATCCTTTCTGCAATTACTGCCATTATTTTTTGCTTAATAGTCCATAAGCAGAGGAATCTGCTTATCCTTTGGAATCTTAAAGTTCTGAGAATCTGGGAAATAACTACATATATTTATAAGTAATACACTTTCTTTGTTTTTTCACTTTTCTTTTCAGTATTTTCTTTTTTTTTTTTCAAAAAGTCTTCATGCCTTCACGGTAGCTTGTTAGACACTAGTCTTTCAATGGTTCAAAAATGCCACACGTCATGACATTTTATAAATGGTGCATTTGCTCCAGTTCTGTGTTTGGCAAAAAACCTCTTAGTGCACTTCATGATTCTCACCAGTGCAGATGGGGAAAGGGGTGCTGTCACCAAAAGGTACTTATATTTCAAGAGGCAATAGTAAGTCAAAGGAAAAAGAACAATTTCATGATACTATTCACAGTGGAGAATGGCCTTGGAGAGAGATGGCTGCAATCTATAAAATGTATGTTATAATTAAAATTGTAACTATGGGTTTATGATTTTCCACAGATACCACTAGCTACCTTAATTGAAAAGGTGGAACTTCAAATTAGCACTGCATTGTAATTACAATGAGAAAGGGTGTAATTAAATGTGCATGCCGGTGAGGGTCACTAAGTGAGACAAATCCAGGTTCTGCCTGCTGCTGCTATCCCTCCAATGATTAAAAACAAAATTGTGATGTAGCAACTTTAACTAAAATATTGTCTATAGTGGTTTACTAGCCCACTCTTAAAGGCATAAGGTGACTTGAACATAGCTAAATGTGTAACATGCTGAGTGTAAACTCCTTAAAAGGAGAAGTGGAAAATTTTGTATATGTATATAATTTATATATACTTATAATACATAATATATAATATAGTTTATAAAAGATATTTATATTTAAAATATACTTTATGTTTATTTATCTATAATATTAATATATTTTTGTTATATGCATGTTTACATATATGTAAACCCTAATGCACTGCTCCATTGGGAATGTGAATGAGTGGAAAATGTCAGTGGTCATGAAGATCAACACCCTTCCTTTTGTATTTTTAGTTTCTTTGTTTTTCTTTCATCCCTGTTAGTAAAAGAGTATTTTGGAGAAAAGCCAAAATGTTTAGGGCTATTCACACTATTTAATAGCTTTACAGATTTAAGTTTCAAGCAAATCTTTTTGAGAGCCCCCTGCCAGACTTGTAATAGAAATGCTGATTTCTATTACAAAAGAAGCGAAATCAGGATCTTAAAGAGATAGTAGCTCTCTCATATTCATGGCTGCATCACAACAGCAAAGATGTGGAAATAGCCTATTTGTCCTTCAACAGATAAATGGATAAAGAAAATGTGGCATGACTATTCAACCTTTATAAAGAAGAAAATTCTGCAATATGCAACATGGGTGAACTTTGAGGGAATTATGTTAAGTGAAATTAGTCAGTCGCATAAAAACAAATACTGTATAACATCATTTATATGAATTATCTAAAATATCAAATTTATAGACTCAAAGAGTGCAGTGGTGGCTCCCAGGGGCTAGGAGAGAGTTAGAGGGGAATGAGCAGTTAATAATCAACAAGCATAATGTTTCAGTGAAGTAGATGAATGAGCTCTAGAGAACTGTTTTACATTGGAGCTATAGTCAGCAATCATGTATTGTATGCTTAAAATTTGTTAAAAGGGGAGGTTTCATAAGTATTCTTACCACAGTAAAATAAAAATTTAAAACTATTAATCAAATAAATGGCTGTTAAATGAATTTAAGCCTAGATATACCTAATTTCAAATTCTATGTCCTTTCAGCTAAAAATATTGCTCCCCTGAAAACAATTTTATTTGCAGAAGACTCTAATCTTATCAATGTTTGCTATTTCTCTAAAGAAAGGATATATTAGCCCTGGCTGGCGTAGCTCAGTGGATTGAGTGCGGGCTGGGAACCAAAGTGTCCCAGGTTCAATTCCCAGCCAGGGTATATGCCTGGGTTGCAGGCCATAACCCCCAGCAACCGCACATTGATGTTTCTCTCTCTCTCTCTCTCTCTCTCTCTCTCTCTCTCTCTCTCTCTCTCTCTCTCTCGCTCTCTCTCTCTCTCTCTCTCTCTCGCCCTCCCTCCCTCCCTTCCCTCTCTAAAAATAAGTAAATAAAATCTTAAAAAAAAAAAAAGAAAGGATATATTAACAGAGGAGGATGGGTAGGATATATGAATCTATGAAAATGTTGAAAAAGATGACATAAGTTTGGTCATGTATGTCTCCAATTCTCTTTAAGTATGGAAATATTATATCTAGTATATAAGAGCTTTCCATTCCCTAGGGAACATTTATTATTGTTATTGTTTTGTGTTTTCATTTTGTGATGTGGAAGTATTTTGTCAGGTCTTAAGGTTTTCTGGATAAAATGTCCTTTTGAAACTACTTAATAACACTCCAGATTTTTTATCTGCCATAAAATCATTAGATTTATACTTGTATTACTTCAATATCCAGAGAGCATTAAGGAGTGTCCTAAATAAGGGAAATAAGTGCTCTAGTCACTGAGCATCATATATTTTATTATAACTGAAGAATTAGGATTATTTAAATTATCAATATCTCATTACTTAGTGCATGAGATTTTGAGAGGCCTATTCATAGAGTTTCTGGACCTATGAAGCTGATGACCAGCACCTATGTAGCCAAGATTCTATGTCGACAAAGGCCCCCTGCTGTATTTTCTAAGAATTCTCTAACTTGGCGTTGAACTATGTTTTACTCATTTACTGACTCAAGTTGAATCTATTACTTTATTGATACTCTGCTCAATTATTTTCAATTTACCAGGATATAATTCTTCCCAAAGAATCAATGTTTGGCAACTGGAAGCAATCAAATACAATTTATGTTGGTATTAAAGTGGGAGTGATCCAAAAATGAAACAAATCGGAAACATCAATCATAAGCCTACATATACTGCAGGCCATCAACTAAGATTTTAAGTGTGTTATTCAAGTTGATGGAAAAGTAGATTTTAAAGTTTTGTTTTATATTGTCTTTATTATGGAAAGAAAAGTACTAAGATACTGTGATTGATAAGATCAAAGAAGACAGAGTGAATAGGACTGACCAATTAAAAAAGTCACAGTATGTTAACAAATATATTTAAAAAGATTTGAGTCCAAGACCTATATGCCCTCTTAATTGCGCAAGCATAGATAAAATCAATATCTGAGTCAGCCTCATAAAAAGGACTGGCTCTCTGTCTAGATCCCCAGCCCCCACAATGACAGGGAAAACCCCTAAGACATCTGCAGTGAAGCCCTGGCTTTGCTGCATGGTCATTAGCTGGATGATCTTGGTTGTATAGCTCAGCCTGTCTGAAGGAGGTCAGACTCTTTTGATCTCAAAATGGGAATAAAGTACTTTCCTGTCAGGGATTTCTAAGGATTAAAGAAGACCATCCACATGTCTATTGTGACAGACTTTTAATACAGTTACATTTCCTCCTGGAAACACAGATAAATTCTATTTTCCAGCCTGCCCTACAGTGAGGTAGGGCCAGAGGATTAAATTCTGGGCAGCGGGATGTAGGTGGAAATGACATGTGCCATTTACAGTGGAGCCTCCTAAAATGTCCACAATGCTCCCACCTTCTGAATAGTCGACGTCAAGACTCTGAAGAACACAGAGCAGTCATCTTTAAATTTGGTGGCTGAATTTCTATACTCCCAGAGGACCCTCGTTAGACCATGAAGTGAATATAAAGTGACTTTGACTACAGTTATGGTTGGATAGAAGTTTGCTGACACTGTCAAATACTACAGAAATTTTGTTGCTATTTTCTTTTTAAATTATTAATAGCTTCTGAGTAGCACATAATGGTGAAGGGAAATCTACTGACTGACAACTTGAGTGTCATTTGATGTGAATTAATTAGTTTACTTAACAATATTCATTGAAACCTTATGTGTCAAGAAGTGTTCTAGACACTGGGAAGAGAATGGCAAAGTCAGCATAGTCCCTGCCCTCACGTAGCACATATTCCAGTGAATGAAACAGACAACAAGCAAACATACAGACATACAGACATACACATACACAGGCACACACACACAGTTTTACGTGTGTGTGTTTATATATATATGTACATATATATGTAATATACATAAAAGGTAATAAATTATATGAAGAAAAATATAACAGTACAAGAGCCTACTTTAAAGAAGGGGTGATTCTGGGAAGCAAACTGAGGTATGAAAGAAAGGAAACAATGAACCACTCCAAGCAGAAGAAATTGCAGATGTAGAGACTTGGTTAGAAACTTGCTTGGCACATTTGAGAAGTACCAAGTATGTAAGAGTAACTAGAAGCCAGAAGCAAGAGCTTAGAGTAGTAGGAGATGGGGCCACAGACTTAGGCAGGGGCCAGACATGTAGGAGCAAAGCCGAAAAAAAGATTTCAGATTTTATTTGAAAACTGATGAGGATGATTATAGAGCTGAGACTAAGGGAAATTATATGGCTTAACACTTTTTAAATGGCTACTGTGTAGAGAACAGACTATAGAAGACAAGAGTGGAAACAAGGGGACGCTCAGGAGGCCCGTTAGGATAGCCCACGTGACCGGGGTGCAGCCTGGGACTCACGTGGTTGTGATGGAGATGTTGTAAAGTGGAGGGTGAAGAATATGTTGAAAAAGTATAGCATAAAGATTGCTGGTGTACTAGATGTGGAATACGAGGAAAAAAAGAGAGGTAAAGCTTGACTCTAACATGTGGTCTGAGGAACTGAGTAAAAGCTGGTGCTATTTATTGAGGAGGCTACTGTTGAAAGGACAGGTTTGGAGTAGACATAGGGAAGAGTCAAGGATTTGGGGACATACTGAGTTTCAGGTTCTTCGAGTTATACTAGTAATGTGCTCATAGTTTACTCTTATATCCAATTGTCTTAACTAGGATAATAAAGGAATTTTGAAAAAATTGGGTTTCCTCCACACATAAGACCTCTCCCCAGTGGCACTGTTGGCCACCAGGAGTGGGCCTACCTTTATTACTGAAGCAGCTTTGAGGGAGGCCGTGATGTAAACTCCTGGACTGGATAGCTTTTGTAAGTTACCTTGCTTCCTCTTGGCCCAAATTTTACACCAACCAGTGCTTCAGTAACTAGCTTCATGTTCTATGACCTGAAAGCTGTCAGCACCTCGCTCCCCTAAGCTGCTGCACTGCCGTAGGACACCTGCGGGAACCCACGTGGGACTGACATGAAGGGATCCGAGTGTGTGGAGGACCTAACACTCCACAGAGTGGCCCACCAGCAAAGGAGGATGACAGCAAGTACATAAATGCTGCCCCTTCCATCCTCAGGTGGGCAATTTTGAGGGTCTTTCTAATAGCTCCTCAGAAGTTCACAGCAGAATCACACTCTGGAACCCAATTCAGTAACCAACTTATATTTCCACTCCGGCTTTCTTTCTTTCTCTGTTGTACTCTCTCCAGTCCCTCACTCAGTCTTTTGCCCCAGGACCAATTCCCAAATAAACCATCTGCATGCAAAAAGAAAGCGAATCTTCAGGGCAAGATACTGGAACGAGTACACACTCATCAAACCTAGGATGAGGGCCTTAGGAGGAAATGATTTGTTTCACTCACCTTCTGCTATTGCCTTTTCAGAAATTACTGGCAGATAGCACCTTACAGGTTTTGTGATAAGTTGAATTTAACGAAACAGTGCATGCAAACAGTGAACAGAATCAAGCACCTTTGGCACCCTCCCTCACATCTTCCTGGCCACCTACCTTTCAATCCAGCCATTCTGAGGCAAACAGCGCTGAGCAGATGCAACCTTGCCCCAGACACACTGCCTATGTCTCGCTTTCTCACCCAGAGTACAACACAACCTCAAGGGACTCCTGCAGGAACTTCCCTGGCACGCACACCACCTAAGGAAGTTGGTGAGTTGACCACTGGGGGACCAATGCAATATACATTTTGTGGCCTCTCAGAAGGCTGGCAAGACAAGATTAGCTCTGGCCACTTTCAGTAGTAATATCTGCACTCGCTTTCTTCCACTGTTGCACTCTGGAGTTTTTCCTTTGTCCCTGAGATCACTTCCCAAGTAAACTGCCCATATGCAGCCCTGGCCTTGGGTTCTACTTTGGGGCAGGAGCCAAGCTAAAACAGTTCAGTGAACTGGTGTTATTGCTAACTAGCCTACTTTATTTGGAGGGCATGTGGGTTCTATCTCTCCAAAGAGATTAAGGGTGGAAGAACTAAGTAATATAAACAAAGGAGATAACACCCCTAGCTCTCAGGTCCTGTGGCAGGATAGGAATGTAATTTCAGTGGCATTACTCCAAGTTGCAGAACTACCTCCTATCACAAAGATAGGAGAAATTTATTTTTCCTCTGGATAAAGCCAGATAGTTAACACAATATGGTCAACCCAATTACCAGATAAATCTAGGATGAACTATGTGTGAGAAATGGTGCTATCAAGTCCTCTTACCTGAGGATTGGTTATTGTTTAACTTGAGAACTTATATGTAATGGGCTGTATCTGTTTAATTCTATAGAAGGGTGAGATTTTCTGTCTTTGCCATGACTTTGGAGATCACCTGTGATGTGCATTTATTCTTATGGTGATTTAATAATATAATGGTTTTCTTTACTACCTTTCTGGAGAAGTTTTCTGTGTTAGGAAATTTTATTTTTAATTATATTTCCCCAGCAGTAAAAGAAAATTTCCTCTATAAATGAACCCAGCATTTATTAAGCCAGCACTGAGATGCACAACATCTGTAGGTCCCATTACTGTATTTCTACACTTTGCTCCCTCGTCTCTGAGCTTTCTTAAACATGAAGTCTGTAATCACTGTTCAGATGTATAATATAATGGGTAACACTGTGCTTACTGTGGACCTTCACCCTCCTCTTCTGATTGTGGTAAGGCTGTTAAAAACACTCCTGATGTGATTATGCTTTCATTTTCCCTTCATCTGACATTCCTTGGTTATTCTCAGTTCTTCATGTTTACCCTGTTGAAAACTGGCTTCAGTCTGAGCATTCTATTTAAGTAGCTGCCCTCAACTCCTGCTTGTTCCTTCTTATCATCTTTGTCTACAGTCTCAAATTATGGTCTTGGACAGAAATTCTCATCCTCATGCTTCAGAATTAACTTCTTTTCAAATAGTTCTTCCTTTATGCCAGTTTCAGGTTAACTTGCACATTGAAGGAGATGCTATATGCAGGTATTAATGTTTTTCTTCCAGGATTGATAGGAGGTCCAAGGTAATTCCACCACACCTCGGGTGATCTTTTTTATCACCAGGCCAGGACTACACTTCAATTGGCAATTATCAGTGTGTCAGCTGACTCAGTCTCTTGAGTTTTAGCATCCTATTTCCAAACTGTCACTAGTCCTGTGATATCTCAGGTGTGAAATGTCAGTAGCACTGATAGAAAGATCTTACGTGGCATAATGTACAGTAGGTGCTGATCATTAGCGATGACCCTATTCTTACTTCCCAAATGTGATTCCCAGATGGAACTAACACCCAGAGCATGAGCTCATTTAATTGGACTGTTCTGTTAGGAGGTGACTCACTCACAAAGGGAGGAAAAAACATGTGCCCTTTCAGAATCCAGGGGCTTCTCAGTCACACCACTCCATAGTGATTTAAACAATGCCTAGGGCTGCTTTTGTGCTCAAGAAATACTTCTTAATTTTGATGGAAGCCCCCCTTGACAGTCTCATCAGGGAATACTATGTGTCCTATTTCTGCTATTAGGAACAATATTGACAGAGTTGCCTGAAAAATCTTTTCACTTTAAGATATCACATCTAAAGTCACGGTTCCTCTTTTGCCTTCCTATAATACAGGAAAAAAAATTCCATAAACACATCACTACAACATTTTTTAATTTTATACCAGTGATTCTTAGACAAGTGATTACAGTTCCATGGGTCCCCAAAATATACTCTGGTACAAACAACAAAAGCAAAAAGCTTTTATGTTCTTTCATCTGGAGATTTTTAGTACAACCACACATTAGGATAGATGTCCAAGCCCCTAGCAATAATGCTACCCAATCAATATCTGGATTTACTGAACCACTTTAAAATTAACACAACAAAATTGTTAAAAGAAGTCATCCTTTGTGGAGAAATTGGAACCTTGTACACTGTTGGTAGGAATACAAAATGGTATAGCCACCATTTAAAACAGTTTGGAGGCTCCTTCAAAAATTAAAAATAGGATTAGCACATGACCTTGTGATCCCATTTCTAGGTATTTATCCAGAAGAATAGAAGAAAAAGAAAAGAGTTTATATTGCATTCCATGTTCACTGAAACATTGTTCACAATAGCCAAGATGTAGAGGTAACCTAAATGTATATCTGTAAATGTAGGGTGAACAAAATGTGGTATATACATACAATGGAATATGATTCAGCAATAAAAAGAAGGAAATCCTTCCTATACTACCATATGGGTACTGTGCCAGGTGAAATAAGCCAGTCACAGAGGGAAAAATATGGCCTGATTCCACACACATGAGGTATTTAGAATGGCCACGCTCATCAAAACAGAATGGTGATTGCCAAGGGCTGGGAGGAAGAAGTTTGGGCAGTTTCTGATCAGCTGTTTATAAAGTTTCTGAGATGAGAAAGTTGTAGAGACCAGCTCTACAACACTGTGCCTAGAGTTAACAATATGGTGATGTACACTTAAAATTTTGTTAAGACGGTAGAGCTCATGTTGTATATTTTTTACTACAATAAAACAAAAAGAACTCATCCTTGTGACCCCTACAGTCAAAGTGTGATCACCCTAACAGTGAGTTGTGACAATGACCTCCACCTGCACATGATGATGCAGCTGCCGGTAAGGCCACATCTCCCACCCACCCATGCTCCATAACCCCCAGAGTTCACAAGTTATGAAAAAAAGAAAGACAGAAAATTCACAGATCTCTCTACTTTCTATTTTGTTATATGTCCCAAGGGGTAATAATACTTATCCTGCAGATTTGCTGGGCATATTACATGTAATGTATTTAAAGCATGTGACCAATTCCTGATCCAGGGTGATCATGTAAGAAGCAGTGACTGTCACACTAAATAAACTTATTTAGTAGTGTACTTCTTTAATGGATAAATTTATATAACAAACCTTGAGATCTATATTTAACTGGACTTTTGTGTAAGAAGGTGACTCAATCATGAAAGGGAAAACAACACAGAGATTTTTATAGTGGAATAGTTTTTAAAAGAGGCATAGCAGTTCTTAATTCATTTACAATAAATTTCTGTACTGATTTATTTTGTTTTTAAAAATAATTTAAAGTTCAATTTTCTGACAAAAATTGTGGATCTTCTCAAATGCCAGCATGTACAGATTGTACCAATGTTTGGTTCTAGCATGGGTACTAGCAAAAAACATGGTGTTGCTCCAGTTTCAGCTGAATATGACATGATTGATGGTCATATAGGTAACCTGTATACATAGTCACTTTAGCCTCACCAAAGGTGTGGATAAGTTGTAGTGGGCATGTGGTATCCTGCTAGGCAATCATTTTCCCTGCAGTCAGGAGCATTGGCTGCTGAGGCTCACTGCTGAATCCTTCCCCAGGTGGTATCTACCACTGGAGAAATCCCCCGAAGTCACAGCACCTCCCAGCAGGCAGATGGCATCATAATTAGTTGAAGTGAGGTGCAAAGGCCCTGGTTCCTTGCCTCAGTTGATATTCTAAAGCAGGGGTGTCCGCTCATTTGCACCAAGGGCCACATCAGCCTCACAGTTGCCTTCAGAGGGCCGAATGTAATTTTAGGGCTGTATAAATGTAACTACTCCTTAACTAGGGGCAAGAAGCTTGGTGCTGCTGCCAGGCAGAAACAAGGTGCTGGGCTGGACAAAATAAGGTGGAGGGAGGGCCTAGTGGTTGCCACCTGTGTTCTAAAGAGTCATCCCAGCATCTGAACTCCCCTTAGGATCAGTTGAAACTTCTTTTGCAACGTCTCCCTTGCCTCTGACCACTCCCAATGAAACTTCTGCTTGCAAATCTGTCTCTTTCCCAAGATATCCTAACCTATAACATACAGCACATTGTTTTAGATTTATTTTTTTTCCTTCCATTTTTCTATAAAAGGTTTTAAACATACAGAAAGACTGACAAAACATTACAGTGATACTATGTATCTACCCCCTAGACTTCTACCATTTACCTTTTATTACACTTGCTTTATCCAATGTCTATCCATCTATCTTAGATTTGTTATTAACATCTGAATATTTAATCTAAACTTTGGTAATCATTGGAAAATGTAAAATGCAATGAAAACCTACCTTACCAAAAACAGGGTACATGTTATCAAGATATTTTGAACTAACATTGAACTTATATAAGATATTCAAGCTAAATGGAATTAAAGCCATAACATGTTCAAAGGCTATGTGAACAAAAGAAGGTAAGCATAGGTACCTCCTTTGCAGATAACAAAACCAACGTCTCAGGATATATTGGCAACCAACAGTTGCTTGCACAGCTTTCTTTTGCTGAAACCTGCTGAACAATTCAAACCAATAGATTATGAGGCGTGAGTATTCCTCACATGCTGCCTGATGGACAGACCCTCTAATCATTCCTCCCCAGGGAGACTGCTGAAGTAGTATACCTGCCAATGAGAGACAGATAGGGATCTCAGTGGCAGAAAAGAAATTCAAGAACATTTTAATATCCTGTAGGTCAAACCTACTGTTATATTGCTGAAGTTTTCTCATTAATTTTATTTATTTATTTATTTATTTTTAAAGATAGGTGAATGGAGGGAGAAAAAGAGGGAGAGAAACACCAATGTGCAAGAGACTTGGCCTGCAACCCAGGCATATGCCCTGACTGGGGATCATACCAGCCACCTTTAGGTTCCCAGGCCAGTGTTCAACCCACTGAGCTTTATCAGCCAGGGCTATCACAAAAGTTCTAATCCCATATTTAAAAACAAATTTTCCTCAAGTGATTGTATGAAGCAGAAAATGCATGTGGAAATACTAGATATAAAAACATAAGTGAGAGTCACAATTGCAGTCTACTTCTGAAAATATTCAGAAAGCCTGTTTTCAAAATAGATACAAAGGTTCAGTTGGGAGGGTGTTATCTCATTAGCATCCTTATCATTACCTAATATAGGAGCTAAAGAGGTAGGAAATTTAGTTATTATTAGGGGTGTGTGTGATTTAATAACTTGGTCACATTGTTACATCAGCTGTACCCTACTAGACTGTAGGAGCTAAAAAAATTGTAGGAATTTGCTCCTTGACCAACCTCAACTGAAAATGGATGTCTATTTAGTTTCACTAATATGCAACATAATTACCATAGGAGTGATCTACCAGCTGCCAATGCTGAAAAAAATGTTTCTGCTCTACAACATCAAGACTTAAAATGCAATTACTAAAATTATAACAAAAATCCAACAATTAAACTTTATTTAATAACATTTCAGATTTATTTTTGCATTTGACATGTTCTTTCCATATCATGATATCCATCTTGACCAAATGTTGATTTTAATATTTGATTACTCATCCTTCAGCCAAAATGTATATTCAATAAACCTCCAATGAATTTGACAAAGACTGTTTTCATTTTTGAAGATGCTAGATTATTTTTATTTATAAAATTTGTGTTCTATATTTTATATTTAAAAATTATATAATATTCCTACAGAATCCTTTTCTACTGAGAACTTTCAAATACTTTGAAAAGCACTATTAAGATTTATTCTCAAAATTACTCCTTTTGGAGTTAGTGTTAGCTTCCTTAAAACTTTTTAAAAAAAGAAAAAACCTAGCCAGGTTATGTACACTTATTTCAGAGCTTGCATAGAATCATTTTTTTTTGTTTTGAACCTTTTTGTTAAAATGTTTTTTCTACCTTTTGTAGACCCCATGGTTTGTATACAACCCTATTTCTACATTTTGTAATGTGGGCAAAAAGTCAAAAATTATCTCAATAGATTTTGAATGAATGGTTTTACTAACTAAATATCCAGTGCTCACCAGTGTGGATAAAGAGAAAGAACAAAGCACAGAGCACCTGGGAGAAAAAAGGAATGTCCGCACAATGGGCAAGCTGCCTCCAGGTGCACTGTTTGCACAATGAGCCCCGAATCTCTCCCTGGTCAGGAGCAGCTGCACATGTACAGCTGCGTATGTCCATTTTGAAAGCTGTTGTTAAAAACAGCTGGAAAAATGTCAGAACTCTCAGGAAAGGAACTGGAAGTGAATGTCTGATGGAAATAAATAAAGCAGAGGGCAAAGGGTATTTGACTAAAGTATGAACATAGGGAACTTGGCCAGTTTAAACAGGAAGCAGAAAGAGAAAGGAAAGATAAACCTTCCTGACATGAAGCAAGACTGCTGTACAAAATGAGATTCATCCTCCAAGTGAAAATGTGATTGGTAGAAAAAGAGCTACCTGACCCTAAATTCAATAGTTTTACTGACCCAGAGGGAGATCAAAAGTTCTAACTATACTTGAAGAATTATTGTCAAAGGAGACATTCATACTAAAGGCAGTGAAAAATGGCTTAGAGTATCTGCACTTCACGATAGCACCACGGACAATTAAGTGTACAAAAATCTCATTTGTTTTAAGTTGCTAATGGGAGGAAAACTATTTAGTTATGTCCTTGCCTTCATGTAGTTGTAGCTCTTTTCTGGACAAGGTATATTGGCTCTTTTAAAAAGGAAAATTAAGTCATTTCCTACTCTACAAAAGAAACCTGAACTTTAGTTTCTTGTTAGGAACCAAACAAGTGAGTGGAATACTTCGAGCTCCAGATTGCCGTACTCTATCATACGTTCTCTAAACAGCTTTTTTGCAGTGAGTGTTAGCTCATAATTTGTTTTAGGGGTGATAGTGATTTTGTGGGAAGTTTTGCCAGTAACTTTGCTCAGTTACATGACTGGAATGTGAAAAGGGCAGGGCATTTCTGGGAACCCAGATGTCAAATGTGAGTGTCATCTTCTTGGTAGCACAGATCTGATGACATCCCTATCACCCCAAGAGGAAAATCCTCCTTCTCTATAGGGAATAATCCACTGTCAAAGCAGATGCAATAAGAAACATGGAGTATTTAGTTCTTATAATTTTGGCTTTCCTGGACAAAATATATTCAAGCTTTTGTTGGTTCCAAATACTGTCACTTTTCCTATCTTTGCTATAGCCATTTTAATTCCTTCATTCTTCAAATGCTATGCAAGCCTTTGCCACCACATTCTTTGAAATAAGTGAAGACAAGGCACAAATACAACTCTCATAAGCAGTCATGGATCCAGAAATGGATGTATAGATCAGACACTGCCTATCCAAGTGGTAATTTGTGATATAGTAGCAGAACTTCTCCCAAACTCTGACCTAATCACCTTGGACAACCGCTTTATTGTCTGAAATTATATCTGTAGGATTCACTGGATGGATGCATACAGGCACAGCAGGTCTTCTACAGCAGTGAACAAAGCAGGGAGCATGTTGCAGGGTCTCCTGAAGAAGTCACACATGCACCCCAAGAGAGAATCAGTATTCCGTTGCCTTTTACACAGAGGTCATCACCAAGGAAACTCACAGTCAAGAGAGGAAAAGACCAGCCCCAATTAAATAAGAGTCATTTGAATGATCTTCTTCTCCCATCTCACTTCTCTGTCCTCAATACACCAGAAGGAAAAGAGCTTCAGAAAAGGGAGGTAGGAAGGAGACCCTGAGTCAGACCTTTTCACTTCCCAATTCCAGCTGTTATGAGCCAGAATTCTTGTTAATTGGGTAGAGGCTGGTTCAGGCTGGTGTTCAATAACTGAGAATGACAAGAAAGCCTTGGGATTTCTCCGAAGACATCACTAAGGAATAGAAATGGAAAATTCTGCATCAAGAGCAGTGTAAATCTGCATTTCATTATTTACTGAGTTAAGCTGATAAATTTAGACATGATGTCAGAGGTAACTTTTATTCCTTCTCAATTACACTTCAAATCTCCATTATCTAATTATGAAAATAAGGACTGTTTCTAAATCTGAGACTCAAGATAACTAAAGGTGAATTTTAGGAAAATCAAGAAGTCATGTGGTAATTACACCAAGGGTATTAAAACTATAGTTGACATACACTGTTTAAACCTATTTTTTTCTATTCAATTTGCTACTTACCATAAAATAATTTGTTCTCTTGCCCTGGGAATATGAGAACATGAGCAGTAGAGAAATCCTGAATGAACCTTGGTTTGAATATAAACTTTATATTAGCCATGGGAGATTGGCCAAAATAACTAGCTTCACTGTGCCTCACTTTCCCCATCTATAAAATGTAGAAAATAATATTTACCTCATTGTAATATATAAATATTAAACAAGAGAATTTATGTATATTGTTTAGAACAGTGCCCGGGACACATTGGGAGACAATATTAGCATACAATAGTTAAGGGTGCTCCTTTGGGAGCCAGAGTTTTATACTTACTAGCTTAGTGACATGGGGCAAACTATTTATCACTCTGTTACAATTTCTTCATCTGTAGAAGTGAGACAATAATGTGCCTACCATGTTGGTTGGATTAAATAAAACATTTAAAATACTTATAACAGTATCACACTCAATAAAAGTTAGCTGTTATTACTCAACCCCAAATCAACAGTTAATGTTAATGTTACTGAAACTTGGATAATTTTATTTTGTGAGGAAATATATGGTTTTAAAAATAGAAGGAAAATAAAATATCCATTAAAAATTAACTATTCCCCAGGACTTCTACCTCTCCATGTCTACCTAGCCTCGCCTCTAGACACAGAGGAGTCACCAAAGCTTAATTCCAGGGGGCAAGAATGCGAGCTGCTCTGTGAAGTTGCTTCCTCTATTCACTGCCACCCAAAGGTGCTTCTTTCAGAACTTTTAGAGAAACAGTATTGCAGACAAAAGGACAATATTGCAGTTCTGTCCTGTAGGAATGAGACACTCTCATGTGCTTTCATCTTAGTTGTGGACTCATTTCAACTTTTCCAGATCATTTAGCCAATTCCAGGCTAGCCCTTCCTCCTGGTCACTGTCCACAAATCCCATCAATCCAAGGTTAGTGGTAAGAATGCTTCATCCTGCAGCTGTTGCTTGGCCAAAGGTTTTCTGCTAGAATGAAAAACAACTGATGACAGATAAAGGGGCTGAGAGTGTTCCTGCCGGTGCTACAACCCGCAGTCAGATGACTGTGTCGGGCCCTTTGGAAGGAAGTCACACAATGCAGGTTTGGGACCTAAAGGTGCAAAATGTGCCTCGGTACAAGTGAGTAATGTACACAAAAAGAAAAAATTTCATCCCATTTCTAGACAAAAAGAATAATAAAAATTCTATAATGAAACAATTTTCTGTAATGCAAGAAATTAATCTGAGATTTTAACTCAGAAAAACTAGTTTTGGAAGTGCCACATGATCAACATGCACAGCAAATCCCTACAAGGTGTATGTGGACCAATATAGTAATGGTGACATGTCAGGTCTCAGCGTAGCAAACTAGAAATTCTTTCTCTAAGTTTCAATTTCTGTATTTTCTAAAATGGGTAATTCTTTCATAATAGAGCATTAAACTCAATTAATATTAGTAGTGATGATCAGTCTCCAAGGTGCTTCTCAATCATCCCCACCTCCTTGTACTGACACTCATGTAGTCCACTCCTGCAATGCTGCCAGGGTTGGCACGTGTAACGATGGGGTATGGAAGAGGTAGATCACTTTCAAGATTAGGTTATAATAGACTGTGGCTTCTGTCTTGGGTTCATTCACAATTTCTCTCTCTCTCTGTCACTGGCTCTGGGGGAAGTCATCACCATGACTTACTTGGTGAGGAATGGAGGACTCCAGCTAAGAGCCAGTAAGAAGCTGAGGCCTGTTAACAACGCCATGAGGGAGATTGGAAGTAGATCTCCTTGCTGCACTGGAGCCTGGAGATATTGCAGCTCCTGCTAAAGTTCACCTGCAACCTCAGGAGATACCCTGAGCCAGAAGCAGCTAGATTCCTCACTCTCTCGCGTTTTTGACCCTCAAAAACTAGACAATAACAAATATTTGTTATTCTAAGCTATAACACTTAGGGGTAATTAATTACTCAGTAATAGTTTGCTAATTTTCTTCTATGATATTGAAGACAAAGACAAATAACCAGGTAGAGAAAGTATCTTTTTTCTCTAAGATTGCTTCTACATTTTTCTCTGGTTGGGAGTGAGGGAGGATTTAAACATTAAGCTTTAGCCACAAGGACTCCAGGTTTGGAATAATTTTTCCACAGTGAAAAATCTGATTGCTATGAAGACTCTAGAACTCTTTCTTTATGTTTCTGTCTGCGAAGTGGGAATATTTTCCATTACGGATTATATCTGACTGAAAGAAAAACCTGAGGTTAAGTGAATATAAATATGGGGCAAAACCCTTAAGGTTAAAATAATTTTGTACCAATTTAGGAATTTTATAAAAGTAGCCTATGGCTATAATTTTATTGAAAATTAGACCAAAGGAGAAATCCAAATTGAAAGCATTATGTTATTACTCCCCTGCTCTGACAGTACAAGAAAATCACCTTATAGCTAGAGGGGCTTTGGGAGCTCTGCTGCCTAGACTGTCACATCTGAACTGAACATGGCATCTTATACATTCCCAATATTTTACCAAACTTGTCCAGAAGGTAAAGGCAATTTTTTAATGACAATTATTTCCTTGGGGAGATAATAGAAATAATCATCTAATTCTTCCTTTGGTTCCACCCTTGATAGCTTTCCAAGGGGGCCCCAGCTTCCCATTAAAGCAGACAACAGATGAGAAGATTTGGGCTTTTCCATGTGTTGCTACTTGTTTGGCCATTTCCAGCTCCTTATGTCTTGGGAAATATAAATAAATAAATGCACATATGGAAGATACATCAACCTGGAATGACCAAATCTTTCCATTTTGCATGACTGAACACATCTTGATGTAAGCAGAAGGACTGGAGCAATCCTCGTCAGAGTGCTGTACAAGCACACACCCACCCTCACTGTCACTCCCACTGCAGCATCAGAGCCATTGCTGGCAACCTGTCAAAATTCCATCTGTCAAGGCCCATGGCAAAGCATCACCTCCTTGAATCTTTCTCTAAATGCTTACTTTTTTTCTTTTCCCTCTCATTATTTTATCAATCTAATTTACACCATTTTTATTGTCTTTTATTAGTATTGTTTATATATGTCTATTACACAAAGATGGATTTGCCAGTAATTGTGCTAGATACCAGGAATACAATGATAAAAGAAGTGTGATTCCTCACAAAGAGCTATGAAGACCCTGCAGGGACCCTCACCATCCTGGGAAAACAACCTCTCTCCTTCCCTACCCTTTTCATTACCAGCAACTGCAACACACTTCAAAATATTACCTTTCTCACCCCTGTAATAGCCAAAGAAATCAGTAGCCAGCAGAAGATTATAATCAGAATCCATTATTCACCACTATTGCTCCTTGTAAGAAATCACATAGACTAACCCCATCACATTTACAACATTCTTTCTTAGACACAAGAACTCCCAGTTTTCCAGATCTGTATCTCACTCAGCCACCCACCCCAGCACCCTTCCACTTTCACTGGGCCCTCTAGGATGGCATCTACAGGAAAGCTTGCATCCTCAGGTTCCTTAATGTTCCTATAACTTTCTTGTTCCTACTGAAACTATGCTATGCCATGAGGATACTACCTTTCCTACAGGTCTTGAAAGTGGAGGATGTTCTCCCTCTTTTCACATTAACACTAGGAGCAAGTGGGTACAGCAGCCTCCTGGCACCCCATCATGGCTTCCAAATGAATGTTCCTCTCCTCACTATAAAAAATTTTTAAAGGTGAAAGACTTATACAATCTGAAAGGAAACCAGAGTCAAGGAGTTAAAAAACCTGTCCTCAGAAAACTACACAACACTGAAGAAAGAAATTAAGGAAGATGCAATAAATGCAAGCACTAATTGTGTTCATGGATTGGAAGAATGAATATCATCAAAATGTCCGTACTACCCAAAGCAATTTATAGGCTCAATGCAATTCCTATTAAAATACCAATGACATGTTTCAAAGATATAGAACAAACATTTCAAAAATTTAAATGAGATCATAAATGACCTTAAATAACCACAGCAATTTTGAAAAAGAAGAACAAAATAGGAGGGATTACAATACTTGATATCAAGCTATATTACAAGGACAGTACCAAGGTCTGGTACTGGCATAAGAACAGACACATAGATCAATGGAACAGAATAGAGAGCCCAGAAATAAACATAAGTCTCTATGGTCCATTAATATTTAACAGAGGGGGCAGAAGCATAAAGTGGAATAAAAATAGTCTCTTCAACAAATGGTGTTGGGAGAGCTGGACAGCTACATGCAAAAAAAATGAAACTCCATCACCAACTTACACCATACACAAAAATAAATTCAAGGTGGATAAAAGACTTAAATATAAGTCACAACACCATAAAAGTCCTAGAGGACAACATAGGCAGGAAAACCTCAGATATTCCATGCAGCAATGTTTTCACCAACACGTCCCCTAGAGCAATGGACATAAAGGAAAGAATAAACAAATGGGACCTCATCAAAATAAAAAGCTTCTGTATGGCTAAAGAAAACATCAGCAAAATGAAAAGGGAACCAACTGTATGGGAAAATATATTTATCAATGATACCTCGGACAAAGGTTTGATCTCCATGATTTATAAAGAACTCTCATGACTCCACTCTAAGATGATAAGCAATCCAATTAAAAAACGGGCAAAGGACCTGAATAGACACTTTCCAAGGAGGACATACAGGGGGTGCATAGGCATATGCATTCCCTGTATTCATTGAAATTTTCACCACTGGCTTCAAGTGCTTATTCCTACACAATCCCTGTTATTGTTCATGATGAGTTTAACATCTATGTAGATAATTCATCTAAATTTCTAGCTTTGCAAGTTCTCAGTTATTTTTACATTAATGTCTTACACTTCACTTTCTGCCACTTACTTTCATGGCCATCACCTAGACAAGAGGGTCAGCAAACTATGCCCCATGGCCAAGTTTAGCCTACTGCCTGTTTTTGGACAGCCTGCAAACTAAGGGTTGATTATATATTTTTAAGTGAAACACATCCATGTTCATTTATTTATACACTGTCTATGACTGTTTCTATGCTAACACACCAGAATCAGTAACTGAGACCAAGACCCTATAGCCTGCAAAAGTGAACACATTTACTATATGACCCTTTGCCTAAAAGCTTACTGACCTGTACCCTGGAGCTTCTCATTACCAATAACTGCAATGCAAAGTCTCAGTTTCAAAAGTCCCTCTCTGTGATGGTCCCCTCCATTCTTTCTGCCTTGCTAGAACCATCTTGAACCACCCATTCTTGGACTCTTTCATCATTTTTTCCTACCTCACTCCTCTCATTCCCTGGGTTAGATTCCATCATCCAACAGTACATTTACTCCCTTGCAGATAACCTCAATGTCTATGCTCCTCTTTTTTTCTATCTACTATCTGAGACTATTATGACTATAACCAAACACCTGGCTAAGTCCAACTGTTTGCCTACTCTGTGCCTGCCCTTAAGGAGCTGATCATGGCTGCAGAAAAGCATACAGCCACGTGGCAAGCTAGTTTATAACAATGTGATGCTTTTAAATATGTGGTAAAAAGTTGGAGGAGCTGGAATGTATAATGTTTAGGAAAAAAAGAACCACAGTTAAAGGCTGATGGAAGTCTTTAAGATTCTGACAAGCCCAGGTGGAACTAAATGAGCGTCTACAAATGACAGAGCCTCATTCACACCAAGAGCAGAGCAGGTGCCTCTCCAATGTAAGAAATGGTTTTCCCCCATCAACTTGAGTTTATATTTACTTTCAGGGAAAAAATATATTTGTTCTTGGGAAATGTGCTGTCTTGAATAGGCCAACTGGTAAAGAAACTGGGGAACTGATGGAAGCACCAAAAAGAAAACTACAGAATCTTTGCCAGCCCTGCTGCCAACCTAGTTGGTGAAACCAGCAGTGTGAGCCCCACTGATGGCCAAGGTAGCACAGGGCTCCACAACGTGGACCAACCAGAGGACTCAGGTCAGGGCATTTCATTGTGTAGATAAGATCCAAGACACAAGATTTATATTCCTTATAAAAATAATTGACTTTTCCTGCATTGGGAAGTGTTACAAACTGAACTGTATTCTACAAATTCATATGTTGAAGCCCTAATCCCCAATGTGACCATATTTGGAGATAGAGCCTTTAAAAAGGCAATGAAGTGCAAATGAGGTCATAAGGGCAGGACCCTAATCCAATATGACCTGTGTTATTATAAAAGGAAGAGACATCAGGGAAGATTGTGGGCAGATAAAAGGCTGTGTGAGGTCATAGGAAGAAGGTGTATCTCTGTAAGCCAAGGAGAGAGGTTTCAGGAGAAACCAAACCTGTCAACATTTTGATCTTGAACTATCAACCTCCAGAACTATGAGAAAATAAATTTCTGTTGTTTAACCCCCCAAATATGTGGTATTTTGTTATGACTGCCCTGGTGAACTAATACAGGAAGCAAAGTGGATTTTCAGACTGAAGCACTGGAAGGAGGGGTGCTTGGGAGCGGTAGGTGCACACCTGATGATGGAGGAGCCCATTCATGATAGCAGGAAAGAGTTCACAAAGAAATACATCATTAGTAAATTTTCCCCATTTTACATGAACCCTGACCTAAACCAGCTTCTGCCAAGTAGATAGATGATAGATGAAAATTTATTTCATAGTTGTAAATCTACTGTCGTAGCTGAAAGACTCAAAGGAATAAAAGAAAACCTAAAAGAACTCAAACAGTTATGGGAGTGCAGGCAACCGGAACTGGGAATTTATCACACTACCATGTTGTCTCTGCTCTACTCAGGGGGTCTCATTCATTGCCCACAATGTGGACAATTTCATCCACAGGTAAGGTGGGATGGGTCTGTATTTGTTCTGTGTTCACATTTTCTCAGCTTAGTGACCCAGAGAAAAGTGAACTTCTCTTTTCCCCCTTGGTCACATAAAATCCCAGGGAAGAAACTGGATCACCCTGACTTAGATCGCACACCCTTTGATAAGCAGCTCTAGTTTGGGGGACAAAGTGTTAAGATTAGTCAGCATGGGTGCTATGGCTAATTGTAACTGGGTGTTTTCAGCACCTTGTGGCTGAAAGGGGCCTGGGTGGGCAAAATAGTCTATGGACATTACTACAATAACTACCAAAGTGGTTAAGGAAGATAACCCAGAAGAGAGGGTGAGGGTATGTGGTGCTCCTACCAGAAAAAGGGGAAAGAATTAATGACAGACCCTACCCCTCGAAAGACAGACATGAACCCTAGTTTCTTCATGCAGATCAAGATTTTTAGGTGCTTTTCCCTTGTGCATTGAAGGGAAAATACAAGATAGAGAGAATTTTAAGTTACAATAACAATGGATCAAACATGACAAGTATAAGAGGCCTGCTTAAACTTCCTAAGACTCACTGATTCCCTATATAAGGGGACCCTAAGTAGTGTTCAGCTATTACTTTACTTCTGCCAAAGGTGTTATTTACTTGAATGTCCTTAAAATCCTGGAACCCTTAATTGCCATGTCTCCCTTGGTCTTAGGGGCACACCAGGGGTCAATCTCTGTGGGCAGGGTGGGATGAATATTTTGAAGGAAGGGAGAGATGCCCTAACCCTTTTCCATAATGACTGTTTCAGCAGAAATCAACAGTCTTTAAGGGCATCCTACTCCCTCATTCAGTAAATTAAGGACAATTTTCATTCTAATCACTAACAGAAATACTGAAAAGCAATCAAATGTAACTTTTAGACAACTTTTCCTGGAAATTCACAAATATCATATATATTTTCTTGCAAAATTTATAAACTATCTATCAACTCTCAACTGGAATAGCCACACAGATCCTTGCCGTACCTTACTGAGGAACATTAATCATAGTCTATCGATACACTTCACTCCTGTAGGAAGGAAGAACTACCATATGAGAATGTCAAGTCTCCTGGCCATGAAGGATTTGCTGTGATTCCCTTTTGAAATGGCCTTTGTCCTTTAGAAAAGAAATTCACACGTGACTGTGCAATGTAATGGGACTGAATAGAGAGCTTTGCAAAAGCAAAGGCTACCTGTTTCCTTCCTTTCCCCTCCTAATGCCAGAGTGCCAGCTGAAGGCGAGTGGTATGCAGTAGTAGATGGTGGTCACTGCACACTGAAACAGCTCAAAGAACCCAGAGATACTGCAAAGTTGCCTGTGAAGGACACATGTCAGACAGTTCACATCTAAGGTCTCTAGTAAGTTTATCCATGATAAACTAGAGGAAACAAACACGCTAAAAAAGGAAAACAGAGGTCTTGGCAATACTTAGAAGAATTATACACAAGCCTCACTTTATCAGTGTTTTTTAAAAATGTACTTGAAAGTTTTCAGGTATTCGATATTTCATGCCCTAGGTATGGTCACTTTAAATAGAATAGTGGAATCATTCTTCTTTAGTGAACTGGAAAAAAAATCTTTTCATGATGATAGTTATTATCTTCCAATATTCGGTTTTATAAATTTAATTGTCTTTAATGAATTGAGGCTTCTCTAAGCAAGAAGCTATGGTAAATATTTTGAGGGGCATGTGAAGTAAGGAAACTCACACATTAATTCAGATATGAGCAGAATAAAACAAGACCAGTAAAGGTCAATGACTGAAATTGAAATTATTTTATCTTGACATTTCCATATTTAATAACTGTCACTCTTGCCTATTCATTTACATTCTTTGAACAGAATATAATTATGAAAATAATTAATATCTCCAAATCATGAATTAGAAGAAAAAAATCACCCTAATCAAAATTTCACTTTTTAAAAAAGATTTTATTTATTTATTTTTAGAGAGGGAAGGGAGGGAGATAGAGAGAGAGACAGTAACATCAATGTGCAGTTGCTGGGGGTTATGGCCTGCAACCCAGGCATGTACCCTGGCTGGGAATCAAACCTGCGACACTTTGGTTCACAGCCTGTGCTCAATCCACTGAGTTACTCCAGCCAGGGCTCAAAATTTCACTTTTGAAGGTAGTTTAAAGTCACGGAAAGGCCAAACTGAAAGAGCAAATTTAAAACTCTGTAAAGCCAAGTTTAGGGTATATGTAATAAATGTACTGTGTATATGAACAGGTATGCATATTAAAAATAAGAAAGGGAAATTCATCAAAATATTAATACAAATGAAAATTTCTCTGGATGAAACAATGAGTGAATTTACATATTTTTAAAATATAGTTTTCTTTATTTTTTAAATCCTCCACAATGAGGTTAAATCACTTACAAAAATTTTTTTATTTAAAAAAATGTTAAAACTAAACCTCTAGTTAATTCTTCTATTTTAAGAGGAAAGATATATTCAAGAACCAAGCCATTTTTAACAGATGAGCATTATACATGTACAACTTACAAAAAGCACTTCTGTCTTGGAAAGCTGTTAGTACTCCTTGGTGATTTATCTTTTTTTTTTTTCTAATTAACCATACGTCTTTTGTAGCTGACCTAAATTCTGTGCATAATAAGGTGATCAATAGTAAAAGTGACTTACTTCATGGTAAATAATTATGCAACATACTTGATAATCTTAATAGTTTGGCTAAGTGATGAAGTCCTTCAACCTCTATATCACCAATACCTTTATTACTATATATTTTAATTGTTAAATCAACTGCACTTTATTTATCTTAGGTTGGGAAGTGAACCCAAAACCAGTAGCGTTTTCACAGGGATCTGAAAAACAAAATCTGAGGTCAGGATCTTAAAAGTCTTTTGAATTCTATCATTTATAGTTACATAGTGAGAACTAAGAAAAATATTGTCAATTTGGATCGAGCAAAGGGAGTTTGAATTGCTGTTTTACTACCATTCTCCCTCCCCACCCCTTCCTTAGGAGCCTTAGCAGGAGCAGCAGGGGGCTGTGATAAATACACATCTGATGGCCTCAATGCCCAACTAGCCCCCACCTTACTCCAGATGAGAATCTGTGGAAAGAGCCATTTTTGCCATCTCAGTCAAGTATCTATGAAGGATTATTCCAAACTATCATGTATTAATGGATTATGCATCACTGTGTTAGCCTTGTTTTCCTTTCAGCTTTATTGTATCATTGACTTACTTTTTTAAATTTTATTTTAATCATTGTTCAAGTACAGTTTTCTCCCTTTTACTCCCATTCCAGCCAGCCCACCCATCCGTCCCCACTTCCCTCCCATTATCACCTTCCCACTAGTTTTTGTCCATGTGTCCTTTAAATTTGTTCCTGTAAACCCTACCCATTCTCCCCTGAAATTCCCTCTTCTCTCCCCTCTGGTCACTGTCAGCCTGTCCTCAATTTCAGCGTCTTAGACTATATTTTGCTTGTTTCTTTGTTTTGTTGTTTAGGTTCCTCTTAAAAGTGAGATTGTATGGTATTTGTCTTTCACTGCCTGGCTTATTTCACTTAGCATAATGCTTTCCAGCTCCATCCATGCTCTTGCAAAGGGTAGGAGCTCCTTCTTTCTTTCTGCTGCATAGAATTCCACTGTGTAAATGTACCATAGTATTTTGATCCATTCATTTACTGATGGGCATCTAGGTTGCTTCCAGCACCTAGCTATTGTAAATTGTGTTGCTATGAACATTGGGGTGCATAGGTTCTTTTGTATTGGTGTTTTAGGGTTCTTAGGATATAGTCGCAGCAGTGGAATTGCTGGGTCAAAAGGCAGATCCATTTTTAGTTTTCTGAGGAAGTTCCATACTGCTTTCCATAGTGATTGTACCAGTCTGCAGTCTCACCAACAGTGCACTAGGGTTCCCTTTTCTCCACAACCTCTGCAACACTTGCTGTTTGTTGCTTTGTTTATGGTGGCCATTCTGACCGGTGTGAAGTGGTATCTCATTGTGGTTTTAATTTGCATCTCTCTGATAGCCAGCGATATTGAACATCATTTCATGTGTCTTTGGATTTTCTGTATGTCCTCCTTGGAGAAGTGTCTGTTCAAGTCCTTTGCCCATTTTTTAATTGGGTTACTTGTCTTCTTAGAGTGGAGTCCTGTAAATTCTTTATATATTTTGGAGATTAAACCCTTGTCTGAGGTATCATTGGTAAATATATTTTCCCATACAGTTGGTTCTCTTTTTATTTTTATACTGTTTTCTTTAGCTGTGCAGAAGCTTTTATTTTGATGACGTCCCATTTGTTTATTCTTTCCTTTATGTCCCTTGCTGTAGGGAACATGTCAGTAAAAAAGTTTCTGCGTGAAATATCTGAGATTTTCCTACGTTCTCCTCTAGGACTTTAATGGTGTCACGCTTTATATTTAAGTCTTTTATCCTCCTTAAACTTATTTTTGCATAAGGTGTAAGTTGGTGCTCGAGTTTCATTTTTTTGCACGTAGCTGTCCAGTTCTTCCAACACCATTTGTTGAAGAGGCTATTTTTACTCCATTTTATGTTGCAGCCTTCTTTGTCAAATATTAATTGACCATAGAGACTTGAGTTTATTTCTGGGCTCTCTGTTCTGTTCCATTGGTCCATGTGCCTGTTTTTATGCCAGTACCAGGCTGCTTTGATTACAGTGGCCTTGTAGCATAGTTTAGTGTCAGGTATTGTGATCCCTCCTACTTTACTCTTCTTTCTTAAAATTGCAGCAGCTATTCAGGGTCATTTATGGTTCCATATAAATTTTTGAAGTGTTTGTTCTATGTCTGTGAAATAAACCATTGGTACTTTAATAGGTATTGCATTGAATGTGTAGATTGCTTTGGGTAGTATGGACATTTTGATGATATTAATTTTTCCAATCCATGAACACGGTATATGTTTCCATTTGTTTGTGTCTTCCTTGATTTATTTCCTCAGTGTTATGTAGTTTTCTGAATACAGGTCTTTTACCTCTTTGGTTAGGTTTATTCCTAGGTATTTTATTTTTCTTTTTGCTATTTCAAATGGGATTTTTTTTCTTGATTTCTGCTTCTGCTGTTTCACTGTTGGTGTACATAAATGTCTTTGATTTCTGGATATTGACTTTGTATCCTGCTGTTTTGCCAAATTCATTTATTAGGTCAATTAGCTTTTTGCTTCAGTCTATAGGATTTTCCATGTACACTATCATGTCATATGCAAACAGTAACAGTTTTGTTTCCTCCTTTCTGATTTGGATGCCTTTTATTTCTTTTTCTTGTCTGACTGCTGTGGCTAAAACTTCCAGTACTATATTGAATAAAAGTGGTGAAAGTGGATAGCCTTGTCTTATTCCTGATCTTAGTGGAAACGATTTTAATTTTTGCCCATTGAGTATGATGTTGCTGTAGGTCTCTCATATATGGCCTTTATTATGTTGAGGAATGCTCCCTCTATTCCCACTTTGCAGAGTGTTTTTATCATGAATGGGTGCTGTACCTTATCAAATGCTTTTTCTGCATCAATTGATATGATCATGTGGTTTTTGTCTTTGCTTTTGCTTATGTGATGTATTACATTTACTGATTTGTGAATATTGTACCATCCTTGCATCCCTGGAATGAATCCCACTTGGTCATGGTGTATGATCTTTTTAATGTACTGTTGGATGCAGTTTCCCAGTATTTTGTTGAGGATTTTAGCGTCAATGTTCATCAGCGATATTGGCCTGAAGTTTTCTTTCTTTGTTGTGTCTTTATCTGGCTTTGGAATTAGGATGATGTTGGCCTCATAAAAAGAGTTTGGGAGTCTTCCATCTTTTTTGGATTTTTTGGAATAGTCTGTGAAGGATAGGGGTTAGCTCTTCCTTAAATGCTTTGTAGAATTCTCCTGTAAAACCATCTGGTCCAGGGCTTTTGTGTGTTGGGAGTTTTTTGATTACTGCTTCAATTTCTTTTGCTGTTATTGGTCTGTTCAGGCTTTCTGCTTCTTTTTCATTGAGTTTTGGAAGATTATATTTTTCTGGAAATTTGTCCATTTCACCTAGGTTTTCAAATTTCTTGGCACACAGTTCTTCGTAATAATTTCTTACAATCCTTTGTATTTCTGTGGTATCTGTTGTCATCTCTCCTCTTTCATTTCTGACTGTGTTTATTTGGGTTTTCTCTCTTTTTTTCTTGATGAGTCTGCTTAAAGGCTTGTTGATTTTGTTTATCTTTTCAAAGAACCAGCTCTTGGATTCATTGATCCTTAGAATTGTGTTTTTAGTCTCTATGTCATTTAATTCTGCTCTGATCTTGGTTATTTCCTTCCTTCTGCTTGCTCTGGGCTGCCTTTGTTGTTGTTCCTTGAGTTCTTGTAGACGTAGGGTTAGGTTGTTTGTTTGAAATATTTCTATCTTTTTTTACATATGCCTGTATCACTATGAACTTCCCTCTCAGGACTGCCTTGGCTGTGTCCCGTAAGTTTTGGGTTGTTGTGAGTTCATTTTCATTTGTTTCCAGAAACCTTTTGATTTCTTCCTGAATTTCGTTCTTGACCCATTCATTGTTTAATAGCATGCTATTTAATCTCCATGATTTTGAGTGTTTGGGTTTTTTTCCCTTGGGGTTGGTTTCTAGCTTCAGTCCCTTGTGGCCCAAGAAAATGCTTGGTATGATTTCAATTTTCTTGAAATTGTTGAGGCTTGTTTTGTGTCCTATCATGTGGTCTATCTTTGAAAATGTTTCATGTACATTTGAAAAGAATGTGTATTTAGCTTCTTTGGATGGAGGGCTCTGTATATATCAGTTAAGTCCATTTCATCTAGGTTATTGTTCAATGCCATGATATCTTTGTTGGTATTTTGTTTGGAAGATCTGTCCATTTTTGACAGTGTGGTGTTAAAATCCCCCACTATAATTGTGTTGCTGTCCATATCTTTCTTGAAGTCCTCTAAGATTTTCTTTATGTATTTGGGTGCACCTATGTTGGGTGCATATATATTTACAATAATTGTGTTTTCTTGGTGGATTCTTCCTTTGAGTATTATGAAGTGACCTTCTGGGTCTCTCCCTATGGCCCTTTTTTGGAAGTCTATTTTGTCTGATATGAGTATTGCTACCCTGGCTTTGTTTTTTGCTGTCCATATTCTTGGAAATTTTGTTTCCAGCCCTTTACTGTCAGCCTGTACAGGCCTTTTTTCCTGAGGTGGGTCTCTTGTAGACAGCATATGTGTGGGTCATGTTTTCTTATCCATTCAGCTATTCTATGTCTTTTGATTGGAGCATTTAATCCATTTACGTTTAAGGTTATTATTGATAGGTACATATTCATTGCCATTTATATACATGTGTTCCCCTCTCTCTCTCTCTCTTTTCCTTCCTTTCCTTAAAGCAGTCCCTTTAGCATCTCTTGCATAGCTGGTTTGGTGGAGGTGTATTCTTTTAGACTTCTTTTGTCTGAGAAGCTTCTTATTTGGCCTTCTATCTTGATTGAGAGCCTTGCTAGGTAAAGTAGCCTTGGTTGCAGTCCTCTGGTTCTCATTACTTGGAATATTTCTTGCTATTCTCTTTTGGCTTGGAGTGTTTCCACTGAGAAGTCACCTGTTAGCCTTATTGGGGCTCCCTTGTATGTTGCTTCCTGTCTCTCCCTTGCTACCTTTAATATTCTCTCTTTGTCTTGAAATTTTGCTATTTTAATTATGATGTGTCTTGAGGTGGGCCTCTTTGGGCTCCTCTTGATTGGGACTCTCTGTGTTTCCTGGATTTGTGTGACTTTTTCTCTCATCAAATTAGGGAAGTTCTCCTTCATTACTTGTTCAAGTAGGTTTTGGATCCCCTGCTCTTCTTCTTCTCCTTCTCCTTCTGGTATCCCTATTATATGGATATTATTACATTTCATATTGTCTTGCACTTCTCTTAATCCCTCTTCATTCTTTCTCAGCCTCTTTTCATTTTCTTGCTCTTTCTGGGTGTTTTTTTCTACTTTGTCCTCCAATTTGCTGATCCAGTCTTCTGCTTCATTGATCCTGCTTTCCATTCCTTCTACTGTGTTCTTCAGTTCAGAAATTGTATTCTTCATTTCCTCTTGGCCCTTGTTGATAGTTTCTATTTCCTTTTTCATGTTTATATAGTTTGCAGTGAGATCACTGTAGCTTCCCTGTAGTTTCTGGTAGCTCATTGTTAGTTCATTGAGCTTCCTGATAATCATTGTTTTGAACTCAATATCTGATAGTTGAGTTGCCTCTGTTTCATTTAGCATTCTTTCTGAGGCTTCCTCCTTTCCCTTCATTTGGGGATTGTTTCTTTGTTTTCTCATTGTTCATGAGACTCTTCTTGTTAGCCTCTGTTTCTTAAATTGATCTGTTCTGGTTCCCTGTGTTTATGGTGTGAACTTCCATGGTAGAATACCTGTGAGATTCAGTGGTGCAGTCTCCTTCATGTATCCTGGCGTTCACAGTTTCCCTCTACTCTCTTTTGTGATCAGTTGGAGGAGTAAGGCAAAATGGTTTAAGACAGCAAGACAGTATTCTATGATATTTACAGTAGCAGCCAGTAGGGAAGAGATAGGAGATCCTTTGGCTACATATAGAGTTAACTGATCTCCCACCCCACCAGCCACATTTTAGAAAGGATGGAAAGAAGATAAGACTCTTATTGGGGAGGAAAGGATTGTTAGTTGGATCTAGAAAGCTGTGAGGCTGTGGGAGGTCGGATTCTGAGGTAGGGTGGGAATAAAGAATAGTAAATAGGAATAGTGTGTAAAAGAATAGAGACAACCCCCACAATCATAGAGTTCAGGAAATTGCAAGGTGTGTTGAGATCTGGGAGGTGTGTTGTGTAGTATTTACAACTGTATGAAATAGGTCTTATTTACAGTAATATTAAAGCAACAATCATGTGGCAGATCATTAACTTACTTTGAACTTAGTCCCAAAGACTTTTTGGTTCCAGTTTTCCTACAGCCATTTTTTCAAATATTTTGTGTGTGTGTATTTCCTCCAAAACTCATATCCTTTAGACACTATCATTCAATTTATTTTCAAGTGGGTAGTGACCAAAATAATGATTTAAATGTATGCCTGGAAATTTCCAGGATATTGAAAATGGATGGGGAGTGCTTATTTAAATTGTGATGAGAGCAGGATTATAGAAATTGTGATATATTTAAGTTTGTGGGATGAATATATTTTAATGTTATCACTGTAGCTTGGTGTGTATTTATATAAACTGATTTGGAGACAATGTCAAAAGTCTGAATTTGAGCCCCATAGTCAATGTACTTTCTTTCCTTTTACAGAAAATCTGAGTCCAAAAGCATTTGGAAGACATTTAGCATTTCTGAACTTCATTTTTCTTACATGGGCAGAAAGAGCACTTGCTTAGTTATTTCTAAGGTCCTTTCTCACATTAAAATTCTATAATTCTGAGATCTACTCTCATTTTTTCTCTCATATTTCATTGACAAAAAACTCCTTTTAGTCTTATAGCCAATTTCACCTCTTACTGAACAAGAATGGTTCCATGTTCACAATTCTGCTCTAAATAACTCAGAGAGAAATCATTTTTTTAGACTCCAGTCCTCATTGACTGAGAGACTTTTACATCCTAACAATAGCTATTTGATGCAGTCACTGGATAAAGCAATGGCTCTTCTGTTCATGTGTCTAAGTGTCTTTGAGTTCAGTCAACCAAAAAAAAATCCATTTGGTTGAATAGTCTCAGCATTGAGCAAGGTTCATCCCAAGGGAATACAGTCTATTGTAACGTGAGAGAAAATGTTGGGTAATCTTTTGTTAAAGTCTTCATGAATCCAAATACTTCAACCAATAACTTGACATGGGGCTGGCCATGGTTTAGATAGATTTGTGTTTTTAAAAAGTAAATTCTATAGTATTGCAAACAAAAGCTGCAATCATTGAGGGAATGAACAATGTGTCAACAGTGCATACAAAATGCAGACATTAATTCTGTATTTCACAAAAGTGTTTATAGTGAGAGAAAGAAATTTATCTGAACTTCTATACATTGATGCACAACTTTTATATCTTAACAGCTATAGAAGTATAAAATAAAATTAAGTTATTATTTTGAACTACTGGTCAAATGATTTAGTTGGAGTTGAGCTACTTTTTGGCAGAGTTCTACGACAATTTAGGCAGAGACATTCTTAATTGGAGATGTGTAAATAAAACCCCACAAAATATACCAAACACAGTTTTAAGATATGTATATAATGAGGAGTTTTATTTATAAGGCTTTCAACATTTTCAAAACATCAGAATATCACATGCAGTGGTTAATCATTGTTATGATTAGCATCTAACCTTGCCTGTTTCTCTGAAAGTTCAAAATGTAAAATGCTAAAGTTATACAATTTTTAGCTGCCTTTAAGGAGATGTATCAAATTACTTTCACTTTTTTCAAAGTGATTCTTATGTATTCTTAAACATCTCTTCTGTGAAATTTTTAAAAATCCGATTTCCTCTGGCAACTTAATCACTAGCAGTCTGCTTTTTCTTTAAACAAAAAACTTGGGTACACATTTAACATGCATGCTTTTACAGATCACATAGCTCATTTATGTCAGTGCTTGTACTAGAATTCAAATCCCCTACCCTTAGCGTGGGGCCCTTCACATAATTTATGAATATTTAAGGAATTAATGAATGAATAGAGAGTAAATCAATGATTCCTAGGAACTTTCCATTGAACTATTCTGGTCAATAATAAACATAGCGTATTTCATTTTTGTCAGTCTTCTAGTTACTTGGCTTTAATGAGGCAAGTACCAAGGTGATGAGATTAACCACACCAAAGGGGTCAGATATTTCATGTGCACTTGATTATTTCCATTTCATGGAGACATAGTTTGTATCAAAAATATAAACTAAACTTTATCTGGTAACAAAAATCTACTGGTAATATCTAATGGTCTAAGCCAGTTCTTACCAAGTTCAATCTCTGTCCTATTCACACAGCTATCCAAGGATTTTGTTTAAAAATTAACCTTTAGATATGGGCCAGTCCCTGTGTCATAGATATTCAGGGAAGGTTGAATGGCTTATTTCTTGTTCTGAAAGCAGAGGGAAAACCAAATGGACACTGAGTAATTGCCCAATTTACCTTAAGAATTATAGCATACTCTGGATATATCATTTCTCAGAAATAAAATAGGCATCTGTCCCCTCAGAGAACCACAAGGCTTACTCTCTCAGGTCAACCAGATATCTGTGAAAGTATCACCTTACCAGAGAGGCCCTTTCTGATTCACCTTTTCTATAATAGGATTGCATTCTGGCTTTCTCCCTGCATCCCCTTACCCTGCCTTTCTCGTACCTATTGTCATCTAATGTGCTATACATGTCCCTTTTCATTCTTGTTATTACTAATGTGAGTATGTATATACAATGTATGTTCTATCTATGTTTTACATATTTTTTGAGTAATGAGTAAGCAATATCATAGATATATCAGAGATCTTATTTTACATAAAATTCAGGCTAGAGATTTAAAAATTGGTAAGGACATTGTAGACCATATGGTATAAACTATTCATTTCATTTTGTAAGTATGGAACCAAATAATAATAATAACAGATAGTTAATTGCACATTTCACATGCAAGACACTGAGTAATATGCTTTACCTGCATAAATTCATATGACGCTCACGACAATTCTAGAGAGTGAATCTTTTACTACATTTTATTGATTTAGAAATATGCATTTTTTACATTTCTCATTTTAATATCTTTAAAGTACCAAAATGGAAGTCAGAATAATCATGACCTCAAACATTTTACAAGTGATTTGAGTTTTGGGCAATATAAGACGGAAAGGAATCAAAGAGTCTGGTAATGCACACTCTGGTCTGGACTCAGGGTTTACATCAGACAGAAGAAACAGGAGGAATGAGTCCAAATGGGAGTTGGGTTTAAATGTGCAGATTGAAAACAAGCAATTGTTCCTCCCAAAACTAAGCACAAGTGGCTGTGGATTGTCAGAGATAGCTGCAGGTCCCACAACCCCTGGTTTTGGGAACAGATAAGCCTCCAAAGTAACAGTATAACTGACAGGGAGGAGACACTGGTGACTACACATGGGCAGGGCCCCCTGGAGCACCAGTAATTCTAACAGCAAGCACCTGGCTAGTGAAACAGACAAAATTCAAGATCCACTGAGACGCTTATGGTTGTTGAACATAACTTTGGGTGACTATCGCTTCACAAACACATGTTAACATGATGCACCGCAGCCATCTCCCTGGCTCTACAGAGGGCCGGAACATGAACAAGATTTCCATGTGTACAATGGTCCAAGTGGACGGCATCCATCAAGGCTGTCCTCATTACAGCCTTGCATTTATGACACGGCAATTGAAAAAAAGGCCATTTTCAACTCTCACATCTGTTGTTTTACAGGCTAGTCATTCCATTTCTGAATAGAGCTGCCTTGATAAAAAATTATTTATAAAATTGAAATAAATACATATATTTATTAATTTATGAATGTGAAGCCTTTCTTCTAATATGGAATATCTTAATAACATAATCTATACTGAGGATAATTTCTACTAGATACTTTTACTGAGTAAGAATAAATGTTCATGAAATACTGCTCCTAGTTTTTGTCAGTATTATATTTTTTAAAAAAAGGAACTTAGCAATTAATTGCTGCTCTACACAGCAATGATGGTTATGTTGAGAACCTAGCCTCCGACATGAATATTTTAGCCTGACATATTTCTATTTTCTAGATAAATGTGGGCTTGTCCACACCACTTTAACAGGCAACATCAAATCAAGACAAAGACTGTTGGGGCAGCATTTAAAATCTTGACTGCAGTTTGAAGCTGCTGTTTGGGAACACTGTTAGCTAGTGACTGCAGCTAATCTTCATTGAATGCTTACTATTTGCCAGTGATTATTTTTCTTTAAGACATTGATATATTTTATCACATTTAATCCATACATCAATCTTCTGAGGTTTTATTACTTTTCCTCATTTGACAGATAAGGAAACATGGGAGTATGGGATTTAAGTAATTTATACAGGTCACAAAATTGCATGAGAACAACAGAAAGATGCCTCTCCCAGGGAAAGGAATATGGGGGCAAGGGTGAGGATTAAGAGGTGGGATTAGAGATAAAGAAAAACTTTGCTCTGTTTAGGTTAAACTGGTAAAATCCACATGCAATATCTATGCTTAAACCTTTCACAGTAGTAAACCCCAAAGTAATACACATATTTTCTTTTTTTTTATGTGTGACTGAAGAATTTATAAACACCAAAATTTTGAATCAAGGTTGACCAGGAAGTCATTTTCAGAAAAGATAAAACTAGGGTAAGATTAAGATTTTGCATTGAAAAAATTACCTGCATGCTTTGCACTATGTGGTAAGTAATTGGAAAAAAAAGGAGAATTGTCCACCAAAGGACCAAAGAAGAGAACCAAACAGCCAGAAATAAACTATGCCCTTCTAGAATGTTCTACTCCTGGAGGCACAGATGGTCTTGTCAAGGAGAAGGTCATCAGGCTACTTTGAAAGCATGCCATTGAACAAGTAAATTGCGAAATTCCTCTTTTTGATCCATGCTCCCCAAGAAGACTGCTGATTATAATTTTGTTTCCTGAATATCACATTTATTAGGAAAGATTTCACTGATATAAGCATTCCAGTTTGCTTGCCATTGCACTTCTTACTATAAATAAATAAACCAGAATTGCGCAGGTGTGTCAGTTTCTACAAGCTTGAATAACATGACCCCACTCCTGAAAGGTCTGCTCTTAGTGCATTGATAAAAGAGCACAAAAATAAGGGGATAAAACTCTAAATATAGTGAGTTCACCAAGTGAATGAACCTATATTTACATAACAGTCCTCTTCAACCCAGTGACCACACAACTTAACAACCATAGTGAAACTACTGGGAGAAAATTAATCCAGAAATAAGTTTATTTTCAAAACCAGCTGTTTCTTACCACCAAGACTATGCCCACCACAATCCACCATCCCACCCATCTAATAAAAATTCAAAAGGAAATAAAACAGTAAACAGAACTTGAAGGAAATAATATGAAACAGAATACACACACATACACATACACACTCTTCCTTTAGCTAAGTACTGGGCACACCCTGATATTATGTATATTAGGAGCTGCTGGAACTTCAATAATTTTGTTCTTTAAAAATCAAGAGTTTATCCAAGAAAAAGAAGATCAAAACTACAAACAGTAAAACCACAACAAACTCGCAACTATCAATAATTGAACCTAAAAAAAAAAAACTAAGCAAACAACTAGAACAGGAACAGAATCACAGAAATGGAAATCATATGGAGGGTTATCAGCAGGGAGGGGCAGGGTGGAGAATGGGGGAAAAGGTACAGGGAATAAGAAGCATAAATGGTAGGTACAAAATAGACAGGGCAAGGTTAAAAATAGTATAGAAAATGGAGAAGCCAAATAACTTGTATGTATGTTACTTGTATGTATGACCCATGGACATGAACTAAGGGAGGGGGGGGAGAATGCTGGTGGGAGAGGGTTGCAGGGCAGAGGGGGATAAAGGAAAAAAATGAGACAAGTCTAATAGCATAATCAATAAAATATACTTTAAAAAGCTATTATCCAGTGCTCAGATCTTAGGTTCTAATACCATATTCTAGTAGAAAGAACCAGAGCTCTTTGGAAAAATGGCTGGCTCTAGAGCTGGGGCAGCAATGAATTAGGGGCCCCCTGTAGTAAGAAAATACTCAGAGAGTACAAAAATGGGGCCTGCCAAAAGGAGCCAGGTGAAAGATTCCCAATGGCCAAAACAGGAATATTTGAAGCAACAACATAAATAACAATAACCCAAAGTAGAAAATAAATATCCCAAGTCCATACTGATAAATGATGTAATAAATAAACAAATAGGAAGATGGGACAACTCTGTCTTACAGAAGAATTTCAAATAATTTATGTGGGTACTCCCCTTTCCAGAATGTGGAGCTTAAACTGCCTCCACTTTTGGTGTTGGTACACTGGATGATACAGAGCAGGGAAAGCAGTGAGGGGAGGTACCTCAATATTAGGGAACTGTATTAAGCACTGTCTCATCCAGGCGACTGAGATTAATGTCGTTATTAATAAATCATGGTGGTAGCATGTAGCCTTGATATGATGTGATGAGAATTCACCTCTCTGGTATTTCTCCCCAAAACCCATTACCCCAGTCAAACCACAAGAAAAACAAACACACATTCAGGGACATTCTATGGAATACTCCTCAAACACTCAAGGTCATAAAAAACAAGGAAATGATAGAGAAATTGTCACAGGGTGGAGGAGACCTGATGACTAAATGAATTGTGGTAGCCTGGGGGGGAATGTGGAGCAGAAATGGACATTAGGAAGAAACTGATGCAATCCAAGCAAAGTGTGGAGTTCAGTTCATAGTAATATACCAATGGTGTTTTCTAGAGTGACAAATGAAGTAGTAATAGAAGATGTTAATATTAGGGGAAACGGGATGAAGGATATACTAGAACTCCATACTATCTTTGCAACTTTTCTATAAATCAAAAAGTCTTCTAAAATTAAAGCTTTATTTTTTAAAAAGAAAACTATTGCTTTCTTTACATGGTGGCTGTAGAGAGTTTTCTGAAAGCATGTAATGAAAAATTTTACATCAAATGGATTTTGACATTTCTAATTGTTCTGCTGTATCATCTTGAGATTGCATTCAGATTGAGCAACAGAGCAATTCAATTATATGCCACATCAAACCATCTGCACTTAGCATCTTGCAAGACACAGGCTCTCTGACGTCAATTACAATAGCAGGGTCCTCTTTTGATCTAGCTCCTTAATTCCTAGCATAGGCTAATTGGGGTAGTAAAAAAATAAAAACAGATAGTAAATGAAGAAAAACAAGATCAATAAAACAACCTTGCTATTATAGGTACTCAAGCTTAGTGGGGAAGAAAATGAACAAGGTAGGTTTTGAAAGGTTGCCCGTGAGATGCATAATTATGATGAAAAGTTATTTATTAATTTATAAATTAAATTCAGTTATAAAAATATATTGTCTGTCCATAGTAAGCTAGCTAAACTAGAAACAGACAGAATAGAGCCCCTGTTATCCTCATGGAAGCCACAGTCTGGGGGAAAGACAGACAAGAAAAGGGAGAATTTCAATACACTGGTAAGTGCTAAAGTTGCCTTTTCCCTCCCATGTTGTGCTCTGTAAAATATTCTGGGTGCTGGCTCCTCACATTATGCTGGCCCACACTGTCAGAGGTGACATATTCAGGAACCAGCTGTGTTTATGGTGAAAAAATGATTCCGGATAAAAAGCTACCTCAAAACACTTTATCTCTTTTTTAGGGAGTCATTACCTTAATGATAATTCTGTGTCTCATTCAAATATGGTCCCTGCAACAGCCATCTGGGCTTTTATTATTTATCCATCTCATGCCTCCTTAGAAGGAAGTCACCATATTGACGTAATGGTGTAGGCCAGAGATTTCAACTTGTTCCAACTCATAGCACACACAAACTAATTATTAAAATTCTGCAGCACACCAAAAACTATATTATATTTTTTGCCAGTCTGACAAAAATAGGTATAATTTTGATTCATTGACACTGGATGGCTATTGTGTTGGCTCTTGTCACTTTTTTGTTTGACAATCTAAGGGAAAAGAGGTCAGTGCCCCTGACTAAGTAGTCAGGTATTGCCTGTTTTAAAAATTCTTTAGCACACCAGTTGAAAGCCACTGGTGTAGGCCAATCCTTAAAAGGAGGTTTATAATTCCCAAAGCTCTAGCAATGCAACTCCTAAATGAGTGAAGAATGGTTTGTCCAATGCCACGCAGATTCTCCGTTTCATGCCTTTACTCTGAAGTCTCTACCAAGCATGTTACCTGACTAAGACCTGATGACAAGTGAGCCATAGCACCATTTGAGATTATTTGATCTTAAATGACTTTTATGGAGGAATAAAACATACTCACTTTAAGTGTATATTTCAATAAGTTTTGACAGGTGACTATAACCAGGGAACCACCACACTAACAAAGGTAATGAACATTTCCCCATTACCCCCCAAATTCCTGCACACTCCCACTGTCATCCCCAAGCAATCATTTTGTTATTTTGCTGCTCGGGGCAGCAAATGCCAAGACAGGAGTAGCCATCAAAGGGGTTTAGGGGAGATGATGTGAAGGATGCACAGGAGAGAAGCCAAGCAGGTGTGGAGAGTCTGTGGAGCAATGTAGCTCTGACTCCTGTAAGAGGAAGAGGAAGGCAGGAGGACGGGTGAAAAGGATTCTCACATAAGGCAAAACACAATTCCAGGAAAGTTTTGGCTCACTAGGGGGTGTGTCTCCAGATAGACTCCCATCAGAGAAGTCCTGTGTCCTGTAGGAATGCCTGATTTGGCACCTCCCCTGAGCTTGGCCATTGGCTAGGGGTAGGATCTCACTGAAGGATATACCACAATTTGTTTATGCATTTGCCTGTTGCTGGGCTTTTGCATTATTTCCAGTTTGAGGCTCTAACTAAAGCTGCTATGAATATGTCTGTATGTGTAAACATAGACTTTCATTTCTCTTAGGTAAGTGTGTAAGAGTAGGGTTGCTGGGTCGTGTGTATGTGTGTATTACAGTTTATAAGAATCAGCCAAATTTTTCTTCACATGTGAAGTCATATATTTTACGAGATGTCCAGTTCCTTACATCTCCAACACATGGCTTTGTGAGACTTTAATTTTAGGCCTTGTAGTGTGTACTGGCATCTCACTGTTGCTTTGATTGGCCTTTCCCTGATGACCAGTACTGAGGAGCATCTGTTTGATTCTTGGCCATCCCTCCCCAAGGTTCCTGGGAGTTTCAGACATTAGAGCCTCAGCTCAAACTGATTTAAATCAGGCCCAGGTGTGAATGTGGTTACTAGGCGTAAACCATCGAGTAAAGCTCCTGATGTTCTACTTTATCACTGTTCCCATTTGAGGGAAGAATAGTAAAACAATCTAAAGGAAATGACCTCAAGAAAGTTTAAGCTATTGCTTTGAATATACATATATATGTGTGTGTATATATGTATATGTATATATATAATTCTTTTTATATATGTATATAATTCTTTTTAACCTTATGTCACCCAGCAATCACACTTTGTCAGTTTATACTCACATTCAGCTGCTAAAACCAGAGTTCCAACCACACCAACTTAAAATACGTATTTTTTTCTCAAGTAACAGAAGTTAACTGTTGAGGACATTGATTCAAGGGTTCAAGAATATTAATGCTGAAGTGCCTGAGATTCTCTTTTCTCTTGTTCTCTTCAAGCTCCCAAGATGGTTGTTCTTCCCCACTCCATCTCCATTTTGTCCCCACTTCAGGAAGGAAGGAGCGGAAGGGGCAAGGGAAAATGAGGTGACTCCCAGCCAAGGCAACCCTTTAAAGAGCTGTCCTGGAAGCCCCACCCACTATCATGATTATAGGCCATTAGCCACCCAGTTTCAGGAAAGCTTGAAAATGTAGTTTTAAACTGGGCAAATTACTATGACCAAAAATATAAGAATTCTGTTATTCAATAAGAAGGTCAGAGTTAATATTGAGGCAATAAGATGAGTCAGCAGCCTCCATACCCTCGAACTTGAAGGTCTTGAAAGAACAAGCTGAAACTACTGTTCTCTGTTTGATCACTTTTAATCCACTCCTTACACATCTAACTTGTGTTATCTAACTTCTTCACAACTGTCTATATTTAATCCTTTTGGTATATTATCCTCTTGGTATATTATCTTTGGTATATTATCTTGAGTATTTTTCTATAATTAAATCCCTTCTCTTAAAGATTTCTTCCTTGCTTTATAAAACATTATGCTGACTATCTGCCCACTGTCAGCCTGCTTCTTCTGTCTTCTTTCTTGATTCTTGCCCCTCTTCCCTTCTTATTTCTACATAGTCTCTCCAGCAAAATCAGTCATTCCTATGGCATCACTTTTTTTTATCCTCACCTGAAGATGTGTTTTTCTAAAGTTGATTTTAGAGGGAGAGGAAGGAAGGGAGAGAGAGAGAGAGAGAGAGAGAGAGAGAGAGAGAGAGAGAGAGAGAGAGAGATCAGGTGTTTCCCGTAGATACCCAGACCAGGGAATGAACTTGCAACCTAGGTGTGTGCCCTGACTGGGAATTGATTCCTCAACATCTTGGTGTATGGAATGATGCCCCAACCAACCAAGCCACCTGGCCAGGGCTGTCTCACTTTTATTATCACCTACTTTTCACCAGGATATTCTTCTTAGTCTCAAACTAGAATTTCTAATCAGCTACTAGACAACTCCTCGACTTGCCAATTACCTGATAATTATTTCTATTTGGATAGCATGAAAATTAGATTCTAGATTTTCAAATTTAACTTGTCTCCCTCCCCTTCTTTTACCTCAAATCTCTCATATTTTTTATCTCAGATGATGTTATAGAATAAGAATAAGGATAAAAATACATGACAAAAAATTATAAATCCCTTATTATGGGTCAATGTTAAATTTCTATGCCCTATCTCACTTTGTTGTCACTATAATCCTATAAGTAACATCCTTTATTATATCCATTTTACAAGTGAAGAAACTGAAACTTGGAAATTATTATTAAAATCAGAGAAATAGTAATTTGTACTCTCTAGTCTTGAGTCCAAAATTACTATATTAGGCTATCTCACTTTTTATTAAGTTATTTATATAACTTGCCTAGGGAAAGTGGCTAAATATACCTTAGTCTTTATAAAGTTCAACGGAGTGTACCTTATAAATAAGCTTAAACACCCTTCTATACCACAACTATTCCTCTTAATGCAGGCATTCCTCTGAGTGGCCCCACTTTGGTCAGCTTTCCAGAATCATTCACAATCAAAGACAATATGACTTTGTTACTTGGCTTCTGCTACTCAGATCCCCATAGCTTTGCCCAATGGGGACAGGGTAGAGGGAATGTTGGAGAGACAACTGTTGTGTCCACAATGGAAGTAAAAAGTTTAATGAGGACATTTCAATTACTTTGTAAACTTTATCAATATTAGGAAACATGTTAGTATTATATAAAAAGAGAGAAGAATATAATAAAATATTCATCACATTTACACATCCATCAGCATATTTTTATGCTTCTAGTAGAAAAATCATGACAAATTCTCATCTAGACCTCACAAACGTCCAGTGTTTTCCTACTAAGAGTACATATGTTATATAAAGTTCAGTTCTAATTGGTAGGAGCAACTAAACATCTTTCTAAAAAACTGTTTCTCTATAAATGGTTAAATATTTATGGGACAAAATATATATTTCCACCCTTATCATTCCTAGAAATTATCCTTATTCTTTCAGTTTACATTTAAGGTTATAAGGATACCACAAACATAGTTCACTCAATTCACTCTTCTGTTGAGCTTTCTTCTTTTCTTCCTCCCTTCTAATCTTCCTTCCAATCTTCCTCCCTTCCTCCCTCTTTCTTTCTTCCTTCCTTCCAATCTTCCTTCCAATCTCCCTCCCTCCCTCTTTCTGCTTTTCTTTTTTTTTCTTTTTTCTCAGGAGAAGGAGCAAGAAAGAGAAGGAGAGAAACATCAATGTGAGAAACATCAATTGGTTGCCACTTGTAGGCACCCTGACCAGGGACTGAACTCGCAACCCAGGCATGTGCCCTGACTAAGAATTGAACTGGCAGCCTTTCACTTTGCAGATGACATCCAACCAACTGAACCATTCCAGTCAGAGCCAGAATATTCTTTTACATATGGAAATAAATAGAAGCAGAGTACTGTATTTAAGGGGGAATAGTCCTAGATTAAAACACATAGCACACCACAAACACAATCCCTGTTTTGTTCCTTTTTATGTCAGTAAATAGCTTCCTCTTACCCCCAGAGGAGTCCTCAGAAAAGCAAGCTATATGCACCGTATGTGCAGGAACCAAACAGAAGGGCAGTTTCTGGCTTCGGGAGAGTCAGGTCCTATGGATGCAGGTTCAATCTTTTTTATGCAAGGCTGGGAATTCCCAGATCATTGGTCATACTTATTCCAAAGGAATGCCAAGATACATTCCAAATACAAATATAAGTAATTTTTTTTCAGATTATCTGCTTATATTCCTCTCCAGTAGCTTGGAAAATTGAGTCAACTACATGTGAAGTTATTATTCACAGCTAGACACAACATAGCTTCTGCTGAATTATTCATGCTAATTTCAAGGAAGGAGAAGAAATGTCATGAATAAATTAAATTTTTAGATGAATAAAAATATCTATTTCCATGGTATATTACATCTATCATTGAGGTAGAATATCACAATATATTATAATTATTTATAACATTTTGTTTTTTATACTTGGAGTTTTGGGAGCACCCAGCTGAGGCTGGCATTAGTGCCATAGAGATTGTTGGTCATGACAAGTTGGTCATCTCAAAGAAGTTAGTGTTTTATGGCAGTCACAGTTAAGAACACTAAGGTTTTACAAAACAGTAAGACAATTGAATAGGGTCATGGGCAGAGGGAGAAGGATCTTAGAAGAATCAAGAATTTCCATAAGCATGTTATCTGCATATTAAACAATGAGTTAGACAGCTGATGAAGAGGGTCACAAGTAAAATAGAGTCCATGGAGCTTACAAAGAAAACCAAAGAAAGCCCAGGAAGCATGGGCTTGGCTGTTGCCACATCTGATTGGCATAACAAGCAGTTAAGATGAAAGTATCATGTAAAGAACAAGAGTACCTGAGGAGTTACTTTTTAAAAGTGTAGATTTCTGGATGTCACATCTGCTAAATAAATATAAATACCAGAATTGGCCCTAAGAATCTGCATTGTCAACAAATTATCCAGATATTTTCAATGTTCACTAAAATTTGGCAATTAATGTCTTATGACATTGGATACACATTATAATCACCAAGGAAACCTTAAACCATGCCAGTGCCTACACCCATCACTGATGGCATAACCCAGGCATCATTGTGTTTTCATAGCTTCCCGGGTGGTTCCAATGTGTAACGAAGTTTGAAAATCACTTGTCCAGGGGAATGGTCAGGGCATTGTTTTTCTTTCCTTTTTGCTGACACATCTCCCCAGTGATAATTTAGACCAAAAGTCACAACCCATTTCTCTACACACTAAAACCCATGTTCACTGGTGGCACAGTAATGACTAATAGGTTTTGTGTCTGTCTCGCTAACAATTTGAAACAGTAGTATGGTACAACCACCTAATTATCCCTTTATCCAAAACCCAAAACACAAGTAGGATAATTGAAAGAATATTAGAGAACACAAAATCTTTAGGAAAAATGCATCTGGCAGTCTCAAGTGCTGTGTTAAGATTAAATATCCCAAGAACTCTATTTCAGGTGGTTCTAGAACCTTGGTATCATGAATGCATTTCATTAGTGATACATCTTTGCATACATGTGAATATACCAACTAATTATCATAGATTTTACAGCATAAATGATTTCTTTCATGAGTGTTTGTTGTAAAACAATTTAAGAGACACATTTACATTTAAGTTTTTCTTGAGATAATGATTTGGTATATGTATATATTGCAAAATGATCACCACAATGAGTTTAATTAAAATCCATCACCACAAAATTATACTTTTGTGTTTGTATGATGAGAACTTTTAAGATCTATTGTCTTAGCAACTTTCACACATACAACACAGTACTGTTCACCATAGTCCCCATACTGTGCAGGACCTCCCCAGGATGCATTTGTCTGATCATTGGAAGTTTGGGCCTTTTTATTACCTTCACTCATTCCTCCTACCTCTGGCAACCACCAATCTGTTCTCTATCTCTAAGAGTTTTTTTGTTTTTGTTTTTGTTTTTAGATTCCACATATAAATTAGATCATAGAGTATTTCTTTCTCTGCCTGACTGCCCTTAGCATAATGTCCTCAAGGTTCATCTATGTTGTCACAAATGGTAGAAGTCCCATCATTTTCATGACTGAATAATAGGCCATTATTTATACATAAATATATATAATGGATATTTGTCATAAATATATAATGAAATATATGTATAATGTTTTCATGAACATGAGAATGCAGATCTCTTCAGGATAGTGATTCTCAGATATATACCCAGGAGTGGGATTGCTGGATTACATGGTAGATCCAGTTTCATTTTTTGAAGAACCTCCACACTATTTTCCATAATGGCTACACTAACTTACATTCCCACCAAGAGTGCACCATGGTTCACTCTTTTCTACATCTTTGCACAGATTTTTTATCTCTTATCTTTTTTATAATAACCATTTTAACAGGTGTGAGGTGATATCTCATTGTTGTTTTGATTTGCATTTCCCGGATGATTGATGATGTTGAGCATACTTTTTATACTTGTTGATCATTTGTGTGTCTTCATTGGAAAAATGTCTATTTAGTTTCTCTGCTTCTTTCTCAACTGGCTTTTTGGAGGTTTTTGCTATTAAGTTGTATGAGTTTTTTATATGTTTTAAATATTGACCCCTTGTCAGATATATGATTTGCAAATATTTTCTCCCATTCCATAGATTGCCATCTCATTTTGCTGTTCTTTTCCTTTGCTGTGTGGTGGTATTTGACCTCATTTATGCATTTGCTTGTTTTTCTTAAGACCTGAAGGAGGCCTTACTTGGAGTAAAACCATTGCAAGGAGGTCCTTTTTAAATGGACCCTTATCACTCACACCTGCCCTCTATGGTCACTCCCTGTGTGGCAGTCCATCCCCCAACTGGTAAAAAGAGATGAAAGAGGCAAACCCAGGCACTGACTTAATTTCCAACTTAGTCTCTACTTGTTTTAGGTACAAAAATGATGAAAAAATAAAACATTAGTACAAATGGTGAGAGAGAAAAAATCATTAGCAAGATGGGTGTAAGAGGACAACATTCATTTATTGGCTGAAATAATAGAAGTACAAAAATTTTTAGTACACGGTAACCAAACAATAATGCAGATGAGGGCAAGAGAAAGAATAAAGCAATAAATTATTATTTATTTTTTGCTGAAGATATTTCCCGGCTGTTTTGTGTCTGGGGCCAGAATTATTTGCAGTGGAAAATAAGGTTGCTGAATACAATTTTCTCAAGGTTAGAGCAATTTGGAAAATATATGTGGTTTATACTTGTTCCACTTTTCTTTGACAACTAAAAAAACATTTCCATTTTCTGCCTCATTGTGGACATAACCTTCTCATTTTCTCATTCCATTTAAAATGATCAAGTTGTCTTTCATTTTAATTAGCTTTAAACAAGAAAAAATATATCTGGTTATGGAATAACCATCTCCAAATGGACATTATTTCATTACTTTCATGCTTTGGAGACATAATGACTGCTTATTGCAGAATAGCAAAGCTGGCATAAATTAAATTTCAATGGGTCATTTATTAAAAAGGCAGTATAAAGTATCCTGAAAAGCAAGGTCCTTTAGCTAAATTTGATGATATCTTTCCCATAAAATTGTTTTAATGTTGTTCTTGTAGTTCAAACACATGTCTATCATTAATTTCTAATCTTTTTACTCAAAAAATAATATCTTAAAAAGAGAAAATTAATGCTGATTAGACCTTATAAAAAAACAAACCTAAATTGTCAGACTTGATGTTTCTAATAAAATGCTATTGAGACCTGTACTTATATTTTTGTGCATGTACTTAATATTTTCTAAGAAAACAATATGCAAAAAGCTGATGATGGCCACTAAGTATTAAATGTATTAAATATTTGTGTTATTTCAGAGACACTGGCCATTTTTAGCTAGCAGTTCATTCCTTTAATATTTTGATTTCTGAAATAACAGAATCTTTTAAAAAATATTTTATTTATATTTAGGCAGCGAAGGGAGGGAGAAAGAGAGGGAGAGAAACATCAAGGTGTGGTTGCCTCTCACATACCACCTACCAAGGACCTGGCCTACAACCCAGGCCTGTGCCCCAACTGGGAATTGAACTGGTGGTTTCCAGAGGTGGGAGAATGAGTGAAGGGGATAAAAAGGCCCAAACTTCCAATGATCAGATAAATGCATCCTGGGGAGGTCCTGCACAGCACAGAGACTATGGTGAACAATGCTGTGTTGCACATGTGAAAGTTGCTAAGACAATAGATCTTAAAAGTTCTCATCATACAAACACAAAAGTATAACTTTGTGGTAATGTATTTTAACTAAACTTATTGTGGTTCACAGGCCCACACTCAATCTTCTGACCTACACCAGCCAGGGCTGAAACAATGCAATGTTGACCAGGTTACAATGATTAACTAAATCCTTTAGACATGAACCTTTGTATTCTAAAACCCTTCTGGGGTTTCTTCTCTTTTGTTTTTTCTTTCCTCCGCTGGAATATACAAATGTTAGTTTGGTATTTGGGTCTATTTTATTCATTTAGGGAGAAAACCATCCAGTTATGAAACATATGTAAGTCTAGTTACAACTTTTTGAATAAAAATTCCTTCATTTATTCATTCAACATTTTCTCAACCCTTTTCATTATTCCTGACTTCATAGCAAACCTCCTGAGAACAAATGTAAGGCAGACTTGTACTCTGTCCTTACAGAACTTGTAAGAACTAGTAAGAGCTTTCAAGTCCTTACAGAACTTGAAACTAATGCTCTTAATTTCTATCTAAAAATATGACTTTTTCTCATTTTTATGCTAGCTGGATTCATCTCATATTAATTAATAAGATTTTATAATATCTAATTATTTGTTACTATTTCACAAAACAATTAGGAAATGTAAGATTTTATTTAGAAAGAGAGGAAGGAAGTGGGAAAGAGAGGTAGAGAAACATGTGTGGTTGCCTCTTGCACACCCGCACTGGGGACCTGGTCTGCAACCCAGGCATGTGTCCTGATTGGGAATTGAATCAGCGACCTCTGGGTTCACAGGCTAGTGTTCAATCTACTGAGCTGCACTAGCCAGGGAAGGAAATTTTAAACACGGTAAAAACCGAAGGTATACTTTAGTTGTGAAATAATTTGTAATCAAGGCATTATGAGTTTTGTAGAATTTGTGATCACCACAGTTATGACATAATTCAGTCAATCATATGGTAAAATCAGAAAACAGAAAGCTACCTAACAAGATGATGATTCCATTTATATAATCACACTCTCCTCTAAATCAGGGGTTCTATCTTTTGAGAAGTCTTTAGAGGGAGATAAACCCTGAGCCCAGAGGTTCAAGACCTTTTTGTTTCCAAGAGTATTATGGCATCATATAAATAAGTGGAGGAGGAAAGGCCATCTCTTCCACTTCTCTGTAAAACTGTGAGGTTTTTTACCTCCTGTGATTATTTTCATTTAGAAATTTATATTATGTAAATTAATTAATAGAGAAGTTTGAATAAAAATCCCAGAAAAAAGTTTTTCATTGTGATGTTAATATTATATATAGACATATTAAAATTTAGAGTTTAACTCTTTTACTACATAATCAATAAATTCAAGAATGACCTAGAAACTGCTTGGTATTCTCCCAACTTCTAGTTAAGCTCAACATTTCAATTCACTGTTACTAAGTCAGTAAAGGATTCTGCTGGTTGTCAAGGAAACTATGATACAGAGAGGACTGAAAATGGTGATAATCTCACTTTCTACAACCCTGTACACAACAGATAAACTGAACAGAGGAAGCGCAAATGTATTCACTATCCCATCAGAGAAAATAGGTTTGAAATGATCCTATAAAGAGGTCTTTTAAAATGGGCCTGTTGTTTTACAGCAGGAAAAAAGGAAAAGCAAGAATCTGAAGGCTTCTCTAGAGGCGCTGGATACATGAGGAGGGAGGTGGAACATGAAGTAAGACATACATTCAGTACAAATGCAGGAGGTATTTTTTTCCTTGTGTAATTTAAAAACTGAAATCACAAGCCTGTAATTCTGCTCATATTACTTTGCTTTTATTATACATTGGGACAATTATATTCAATAGTACAACATCAGCAACTTTCAGGAAGTCTTAATGAAAACAGAATCTCAGCAGTTTTGTTTTCATTAAACCTTGAATGGTTTTAGAAATATGCAGAACTACCACTTTATTAAAATTCACAAATTAACTTATATGTGTTAAACTTTCAGTTTCCTATTTTCCGTTTTGAAGCTATAAAGTAAAAAACATATCTCTGACAAAAGATGGAGGAGGAGGACAGAAAGGCAGAAAGGAAGTGTTGGCAGTGGTACCAGAATCACAGCATGGCTCACTCTGACCATTGGACGATCCACCTGAAAGTTAGGAGGAGGGATGGAACAGGATATGCAGATATGTATATATTTGCATGTGTAAATATGCAAAATATTGATAGAAAAGAAAGGTACCAAAATCAAGTTTTGATTATATTATAATTTAGATCCAAATGGATCCTACATAGATAGCTGTTGTAACAAGTCATCCGTAAGATATAAATTAGCTCTCAGTTGTATTCAATTAAACATGATATTACATACACTCTCTTATGGTCCTCTGTTTCACACTGCTAATATTCATCTCTATCACTAGTATTAAAACTAAGACCTTTGAGGCCCAAAATTTGCTCCATCTTTCTCCCATGATTCCTAGCTTCTCCCTTCACCAGTAGCCAGCATAGAATTAATAAATGCTGCAAAACTAGAAGTAAAATAGACAGGAATGGGTTTAATATTCTTCAAGAGTGAGTAGGGAAGTATATTTTCAGTCTTGAATTCTTTTCTTGTAGAGTGGTGAGGCTCAGGACACACTAATCCCAAAATACAGGGTCTGGCACAAATAACACTCCTTTTTTATTACAAAATTCTTTATTACAAAATCATAAGCATATAATCCTGTAACATAACAATATCACACTTAAGCAGACCATATGACTTCTTAGGTGAAATATTCAGATTAAAACTATAAATTATTATACTCATATTATTATGCTATCAACCACACTCAAGCAGGTGTTACTTCTACTGCACCCGGTATGGCACCTTGCAATATTGAACATTTTAAGCTGAAGGAGTCTGAGAAAACAGAAAAAGGTCACCCTGACCTACAACCACCACCCATCCATCCATGTGCCTTCTTTTTAAAAACAAGTTATAAAACCCTCATGTGAGAGGGACCATCCCTACTCTCAGAGAAATGAAACACTCTAATCTCAGAAGACAAGGCAATTCCAAGAAGAATCTGAGCAGGTTGTGCTGAATTTTTTCCAATTTACTATACTTACCTCATACTCTGTGACCTATTATATTTCTACACAACTATCCACTCTTTTTTAAAAGATGTTATTTATTTATTTTTAGAGAGAGGGGAAGGGAGGGAGAAAGATAGGGAGAGAAACATCAAGGTCAGAAACATCAATAGGTTGCCTCTCATATATGCCCCGACTGGGCACTGAACTAGCAACCCAGGAGTGTGCCCTGACAGGGAATCAAACCAGTGACTTTTAGGTTTGTAGGATGATGCCCAGCCCATCAGAGCCACACTAGTCAGGGCACAATTGTGTACTCTTTAACAAACCTAGCATAAAAATACCCAGGTTTAACCATTTCTTCAGGTTTTCATTTCCATATGAAGGTTCCCATGGCGCATAAAAATTATATTCAATAAATTTTCATGCTTTTCTCCTATAAATCTGTCTTTGCGAGATTAGTTTTCAGACTCAGTCAGACACCCTATGAGGAAAACTTTCTCTTCACCTACAAGAGATATATGTTCATATCTTCCAAAACTGAGTTTTTTTAAAGTGCCTTCATTGAATACTTCTCATTTAAAACTAGGAAAGTCTTAAAGGTAGTTGTTAACTGAGCTATCAAGAAAGTTTAAAGATTTAAAAGGAAAGTTTAAATCTACTTAGGTTATTTAGAATGCCTCTGATAGATTTTCTTTAAAAAGAAGAAAGTAAAGAGAAATGGAATGATGTAATGTGCATAGGTTTCTGTAGAACAAAAATGGCAGTTCACAAAAAAGTCTGATGTCCCACATATTTTCTTAGCAGTCCACTTAAACTGCGATGTGAAAGATGAAGAAGGAGCTGTTCTTCAGCTGCCTGGTCTCCTCAGCACTGTATGCCCCACATCTCAGCACTCGCCACATCGCATTCTTACTGACAATCATGCCTCCTGGACTATGAATGACAAAGGGAAGGACTGTGTTAAATGTATGATGAATTTAATGCAAAGATACTAAATTATTTTTTTCAGTTTTGTATAGTTTCCATGTTTTTACAGAAAAAAAGGAGTTAACTAATTGTAAAACTAAGTAATAGTAATAACAATCATGCAAATTTTCATATTGCTTCACCATTTATAAATTAATCTACAGACATTTTCTCTTCTGATCATCAGTACAAATCAATGAACCAAAATATCAGTTATTATCTTCACTTGGCAACAAAGGAAACTCTGACTTAAAGAAGATTTCACTTGCTATAAATGTTTAACTACAAGTACATTCAGTAATACATAGAACAACTTCTCATTACTGTCTTAGAGATTCCATTTATAGACTATACAGTGATCCCTTGATGAATTAGAACCCATGTTTTAAGTTATATAAGAAATCTCCTACTTTTGCTATATTTAATGATGTGTGGGAAAAGAATTCAAAGACTTAACTAGAACTTCAATAATAACAATATCTTCTCTATTTAAGGTGTCACTTAATCATTTTTGGGCATAACTAAAAATATAAAGAAGTCAAAAGAATTTAGTAGGAGCATTTGGTATGTACACATTTCAAGATCAAATTATTATTAAGTAGCCATGGAATTATGTTAACTCTCTTATCATAAAATGCCTGTTATTCTGTGTCATTCAAAACTAATACAATAGGTAATAAATATCTTTTTAATAAAGTTAGATAAGAAACATTGATTTCCATTGCTATAACCAAATATTCTGGTAAAGGGGTGGGAACACTTGTCTGAGACGAAAGGGCACCCATCCTAAAAGGGGCCACTGGCCAACTACACTGAAAATTCTGCTCCTTCTAAATTCCCCTTTAGAAATCCCAAGTAAGCACCTCTTTCTCTTACAATATAGACAAAATGGTAATGCTTTTATTTCTTTCCTATATCAATCTTCATACATTTCATAAACACATGTAGAAGCTTATTTGTATTTCCAAAGTAACAGTATTCTCTGAAAGGTGAATCCAGTGTTGTTAAAACATGTGTACAAAAATTTGGAGTTCAATCATAGAGGTCCCATTGGGAACATTTTTCTCCCAAATGTCACAAGGGCTTTGGGTGACCCGTAGTTTTTCTTTGTTTTTCCTCCTGTGCTTTGCGAGATCCAACCACGCCAGAGGGGAATGAAAGCAGCAGCACCCTTGGCAGCCAGCTTCCAGAAGACCACCTCTTCACTGAGGAGGCATTGAGAAGAGCCGGCCACAGAGTCTGATGAAGTTCTGCTGTAAAATGCTCAATGCTTGTAGGTCTATTTTCTACTAAAATCAGTAAGAAATATGTATATATAAGATCATGAAGAATAATACAATGGAAAGATCATAGCCAAGTGTAGCAACATGGAAACACAGCTGTGAAACTCATTCAGCTCAATAAAATTAATACACAAATGTTTAAAAAGAGTTGAAATTTTAAGTTTTTCCTGGAATTATTTTAATTACCTAAAAAGTTGCCTTGGAAATCATTTTCTGGCATAGAGATCCATTACTAATACAATGAAAACCTTTTCCTAATTGACCCAGAAAGCGATTATCTGAAGCCCACCCAAATACACAGGGCGACTTTGTAGTGGCAAAGGCCCTGATGAAACCCTATTGTGAATGTAGATACCGTGGTGCAAAGAGGCTCACCTCTGTTCTCTGCTGCCTGGTGAGCACCTACCTATGGGTAGAGCACACATTAAGATCAAAACTGATATTAAATCATGAAGACACCCATGATAACTCAGAGATGGGAGAGTGAAGATAATGAAGAATATTTCTTTACATTCTTTTCTCCAGCATAATTCCATGATCATATATTTATTTCATGATTCTGGTTAAATAGAAATTATAAACTCAGTAGCTTAAAATTTTAAACCTTGGTTCCAGAGAACTTGAATGTGGTGTCATCATGAGGCTCAGACCTGGGGACTCCCCAGGGGGGAGTAGCAAAGTTGACCAAGAGCCCACCCACACAGCATCCTGGGAAAGATTTCATTGCCTGGCTTTGGAGAAGAGATACCATTCAGACTTGTCTTTGCTTTGTTGTCTCATCAAAACTATGTGATCTCCTCCAAAAGTCATCAGGAAAGAATTCCCACAAATAAAAATAAATTAATTTTACAGAGAAAAATGTTGTGATACCCTGGAACACAGCATTAGAGTGGTTTGAGACCAAAGTAAGGTTCTCAGTACCACTCTAAGTTCTTTCCTGAACTGCTGCACACAGACCCCTAATAGACTATGTGCATATTTGAAATACCCATAAATACTTTTAAAACATATGACTTTATGAAAGGTCCTTTTGCTTTATAGGACATTACTGGAAGAATGGAGAAACCTGAATGAGATATAAGGGTAAGTAAGATACACAGTGACAAAGAGGAAAGTCTACAAGGTCCTAAATTAAATTACAGTAGGTCAAAGAGTAGAAGGAAAAGACAAGAAGGGGTTAATCATTTAACACTGCAGGACAGCTGACAAAAGACTGCTCACATTCCCAAATATCTCTTGGAGCTTTGAATCAACGTCCAGGGCCCACTAGGCAGCCACTAGGCCACAGCGTCCTGCATGTGCATGAACTTTCAGGACAATTGCCTGTAACCAATCAAAATTAGTAAATATTTCTTCCTTACAGATTCTGCACCTATCATAGAACTGCCCCTGCTCCACATTATCCCACCCCCTTAACTGTGACCAATGTAATTTCTCTTAAAACAATTCACATCATTCTTCCCCGAACTCGATGTATCTGTCAACTATAGGACAGCAAACAAGTTGTCTTCTGCACCTGCAGTTGTTGTTAGCAGTTTAGATTTCAGCCATGGAAGTTAAGTTTTTTCTTCAGCAATGGTGGTATTTGCTCTCATTTTTGAAAGATTGTTCCACATTTGGACGTTGGCTGGTTGTACGGGACATCTTTGTTTATGTGAAATGCATACAAACGCACTTGGGTGATAAAACATCAGATCAAGAAAATTACTCTCAAATGGTTGAAGAAAATAAAAATTCTGGGTTCTAAACTTGAAATATTTTTTGTTTGTAGTTTGAGATTGCTTAAAAATTACATGTAATAAATATATTTTTCCATGACCTAGCCTAAACCTACCATGTCAGCATTTTTACTCATTATTTCCTCTCACAAATCCTGTACTTCAACCTCCAGTTTGTCTAGGTAATTGTCTATTCTCCCAACATAACATGCTGAAGACTTTATCATTCATGTAAGTTTGCCTTGCTACCTCACCCAAAAAGCTTTCCAAAAAAACATCTACTTGTCTTTCAAAGCATCTCCTAAGTGGTATCTAATTGATATCACCTCTTAAATGACCTCTTCTCCATGAAATCTCCTATCAAAGCCTCATCCAATGCCTCATACATAATATGTGCTCAAAATAGGTCTAGTGAATTCAATCACGGTGACTGGAATGGTTAAAGATAAATTCATAGAAACTGTAAGTGAGCTAAGCCTTCCAAGATCAGCAGAAGTCATCTGTCCCAAGGTAGGTAAAGACTTAACTTTTATTCTACAAACAGGAAATAAAGGAGATTGAAAAGGAGATATAAGCCCTGGCTGGTGTAGCTCAGTGGATTGAGTGCGGGCTGCTAACCAAAGTGTCACAGGTTCGATTCCCAGTCAGGGTACATGCCTGGATTGCAGGCCATGACCCCCAGCAACTGCACATTGATGTTTCTCTCTCTCTCTCTTTCTCCCTCCCTTCCCTCTCTAAAAATAAATAAATAAAATCTTTAAAAAAAAAGAAAAGGAGATATAAAGTAGTTATTTGAAGGTGAACTTGAGAATGCACTTTAATGATTTGTGGGAAGAATGTAAAAGAGATTCAGATCATAGTAGTTGGCAGTATGGAGACCTAGATTACTGGATTACAATGTAGAAGGCTAATGAAATCAAGGGGAAAGGAAGAGATTTTTCATGTATAAGCATCTAAAAAAGCAAAACAAGATTCTTTTAAATGTAGGGAATGTGTCCAGACTTTACTTTTTGTTCACTTGATTTACAAAACAGAGTGTTGGGTTACACGCAAAGGTGAGTGAAATTCCTAAAACACTGCAGTGGAAAGAACAATCAAAAAAGAATTACATATTTTGTGAGCCTGGAAAAGATGCCCTAAATTCAAAATACATTATTAGTCATAGTCATGAGAAACCAAAAATGTAATTGCCAATGAAACAAAGTGTTCTTGCTTCTTCCTGAATTTCCTGTGTAATAAAACATGAAAGACACTGATACGTAATTCCTAAGTATCCAGGATATTTCATCGGAGCACTACCAAGAATCGTGCAGACATTACTGATGCTACTTTAATATGGGTACCATGTTTTAAGAGGACTTCCTCATGGACCAGGAAAAGAATAAAAGTGATTTCAGTTTTTGAAGTAAAATACTGGAATGAGGCTATTTGGCAAGAATCAGCAATTTGGCAAATGCAGGTCTCACAAAACAAAAAGAAGCAATTTCATAATCAAACAAATTGCCAGCATAAAACATCTGTCACTTCACCCTTAACCCTGTACTCTTTTTCTTTATGATACTTTATGAAATTCAATATTCCTATTAAGCTGTAGGTCACCTGTTTCTTCAATACTTTTGCTTCACTAACAATATCTCCACAATATCGAATAAACAAAATTTCAAGACCCTTACAAGGGAATGTAGTTTTACAAAGATTTCCCAAGTAAAACATTTTGAAATTGATTCCCAGAAGTTTGAGACTTCTGCATTTTTAATGTCATCCTGTTTCCCTGTTCCCAGCCCTTCCCCCAGATGGATACCTGGTTTCCCTTGCTAGGTCTCTCTTTTTCTTTCTCACAGCAATCTCCTGAGACAAAGTGACTTGACTAGTAGACCCTTAAGATAACTTCTGACCCTGAGATTCTATCATTTATGAGTATGGAATGTTCTTGATATGATCAATTATAATTAATCATGGTAGGTCTCAATTCCCTTTAGATTTTTCTTTTTAAAGCCAAAAATTAAAATTAAACTCATTAGGAAAAAAGCAATCCTGTGGCCATTTTTTTTACACATAATCATTCCCTTGGGGTGCTTTCCCAGAGAGGAATTAAAAGAAAACGGGCTCATTTGCACTGTAGGAACAAATAATGATGACTTATAATGACCATGACAATAAGCACCAGCTCATGGGGTCTAGGGCTTAGAATAAATCAGGTGGGCCTAATGTGAAACAGGCAGAGGACCTAATGAGAGATGCATTCATTTCTGTTGTGCCTTTCCATTAATCTGTGGTTTGCTTTCTGTAGTACTGGTTTGCAGCAAGCTCTGAGAAATCTCTTTCATGCACATGCTTGTGTTCCCTCATATCTTGACATGGGGATCACTAGATGTTACAGAGGAAGACCAACAAGAAAATTACATATGAAATATGTGAAGAAGACCTAAACAAATATTCAGTCTATTCTAGTCTATATGAGTGAGTATACTAAGAGATTAACAGTGGCTGTTGAAAGGTTTGTTTGGCAACCCTCAGCAAAACCCTTTTGCAACAGGTGGGTTTGATCGAAAGTGGAGGAGAAACCCTGAGAGCCAGCACCCTACCCCCAAAGGAAGAGGATTTGTAGGAAGCACTGGAGGCCCACTGGATTGATATAGCACCAAAACCCACAAGACAGCCTTCCCACACCCCTGGGCAACCATAAACAAAGGCAGCGAGGCTGTGCAAAACTGGAGAGTTCATGACCCAGCCAGATGAAGCTTGTATAGGGCCTGTGCAAGCTGTGGGGGCCAGACACCCCACCCTAGGCAGAGGCTGTACCCTTGCACGTGGCTGGGAAACTTTTGCCCTCTTGAGCAAAATGACAGCCAGAAGAGGGTCAAAGGCACCAGGGAGCTGACAAAGATGGCAGATGTTAGCACACATGGGTGAAAAGCCAGTTCTCCATCATGCACGGATTTCTGGGCTGAATCTTTAAAATGTAACATGCCAGGAAAACAAGTGGCTTTTTCCACTCCCCTGGCTTGCCTGGTCAGCTGCAGTGGGTCTGAATCCTGAGGCAGGTGGACCCTGGTGCCGCCAGATCTGGGAAAGTTCCTGGTGCCCCTGCCACACAGAAAATGGTGGCAGCACTGGCTATGCTGCCCACAAATTCAGCAGGTGCGCACAAATGTGTGAGAGATGCCTGGAGCTTTCCTGTGACCAGGAACCAGCTAAGTCACTTGAATGCTCATGCTGCAGACATCTGTGTTTCTTAAAGAATGGTACTTTTAAACTAGAAAAGGGATTCCAGGCACATTTTGAAATGGGTCTGGCCTTGCAAAAGGTGGCAGGATTATTAGTCTTTGGGTGTTTTAAAGGGAGTGGGCTCTGAGGCAGAAACCTGCCAGCATTCCAAAACTGTATAGCTTTTAAATAAACAACCCCTTCCCTTTTCCACAAAATTTCTGACTCCAGAGTTTTGGCTTTAGGTGGTGAGCAGTAGAACCCCACTGACTGTTCAGAATAGCACTGGCTGGTTCTGCAACACATTCTGCATAAAATGTTTCCTGAATTGAATTCTGAGTACTATCCTCTATATTTATGAAATTGATGATATCATCTCACCTTCTCAATTCTTACCTAAGGAAAGAAAAAATATCATTCTTTGATTTATAAACTGTAATATTCTAAGAACAGCTCTGTCTACACAAGCAAAGAGTTCATAAATCATATGGCTTCAACCAGTATTTTGAAAAGAGAGCAATTAAAGCAATGTTAACATTTTAAAAAATAATTAGAAATTAATATTGAAAATTGGTTGTTTGATTAAAATAAATTATATGCTCTATAAAGCAATGATTGATCTTGTCAGGTCATTGGAAAAAAATTTCAGAAGAATTGGTGCTTTGGTACTTAGATTTGGATATTAAGATATATTAAGATGAAAAAAGAGTCTAAACTTCAGAGCAGAACATGCTGATTGAAATTTACTGTACTTCCAATTGTTCCAATTATTAGCAAGGCTTTATTTTTAGTTACTCCTAATGAAATTAGTTAAGACAGTAAATAATAGTGTATTCATAGCAAGTGCTTCAAAGTTAATGAGAATTATTAAAGATAATTTTTATCACATGCATTCCCTACAGAGCTAGTAGATTAATAACTTCCACAGCTGGGATGCCAGGAAGAATTATATAAACTAATTAACAAAAGACCTTGGAGGAAAGTGGTCTCATTTACAATCTTGATAAAAAGGATAAGAGAAAAGATACTACAAAGAAAAAAATAAGCAGATTTTTCCATATACTATTTTTTCTTTATAATAAATATACCATAACTATAAAAAGAGAAAAAATCTAATAAAATATTTTCAGGAAAAGATAAAATCAAAATAAACATTTAAGAAAAATAGTAAACAAATAAAACAAAGAAATTAAAAATTTGAAAGCATGTTACACCTAATAAGTTTACAAAATAAGAATATTTATGCTGGTAATAGCATGATAATTCTAAACATTTATGTAAATAGATAGACATTTTAGAAATCACTTATACTATGTGTTCCAAAATCATATAAATGTTAGTATCCTTAGATGCTATAATCTCTAACTCCAGGGAATCTTTCCAAGTGTTATGTTTTGTTTTTTCTAAAACAAAAAACAAAAAAACCTATACTCATATCAGAATTATTTATGGTAGCAAAAATCCCCTAGATATATAGCAATGGGTAATTATTAGACATATTTTGACTTATCAACTTGATGGAACAGTATTAGGCTATAATTAAAATGTTATTTATGAGGATTCTGTAGCAATATATCTTAAGTGCAACAGGCTGTTGAAAAATGCATAGCTGCAGAGAATTGAAAGGAATGTTGAAAAGTTAAAAACTTTTAGTGGAAATATTGCTAAATCTGAATCTAATTTTTGTCTACATCTTGTAGCTTACTTGGATAGAAAGATAATAGAAAAAAAAGAATGTTCAGGCATCTATTGGAACTTAATAATTTCAAGATAGTGAAATATAAACTTTTCTAGCTAAACCTACATTGCAATTTATTTCAAAAACATTCTTCAATTACATATGTGCTATGAAATGATATTCAAAAGATATTTGGTCAATGCTATCAATTCAGATACGTACATCAGATTTAACTGGATGTTTTTCTTCTTAACCAAACTAAGTGGAACGTTTTGGCTTCCAGAGCAAGAAACTGAGGACTGGTGCAAGTAGGGAAGGAAAGGCAACATGGACAGAACCAGAACTGTTCTAATTACACATAATCTGTAGGTGCTTAGTAAGCAAAAGTGAAACCAATACCAGAACTCTTCTCTTTATCATTTATAATTTTATCCTATGTAATGTTCTTTATAATTTTACCTGTATGAGTATGTGTTAAAATCGCTGTATGAACTTCATTAGAATGCAAGCTCAGTCTGCCCACACAGATTCTTTAACTGCTTTCTAAAATGCCCAAGTTAGGGATTCATCTCTGGATGTTATACATAAATATCCAAACCAAGCATTAGAACAGGGGTCAAAAGCTAAAACCCTGAGGGCTAAATCTGGCTTGCAAATTTATGTTTCAGTGGGCACAGTGTTAATAAAAGTTCAATTTAGAATGTCTTATGATGTAGCAAGCAATCTGGACCAATTCACACACTTTTGTTACCTGCCTGGATCACAGACACATTCGAACTGATACGTTGACACCTGTATTTGACACAGAGTTTTAGGACCCATAACTAGTAGGTTACTGACTGTGATATAAAGTCTTGTGAATTAGCTCTTCCAGGAAACCCTCCAGGCCAGGGCCCTCTAATTCATTGATAGGTCAATTTTCCCCCCAAGGCTGTGGCTGCTGAATTTTATTTCCTCAAAGCAACTGATTGCTGAAGTGGGGGAGGTGGGATGGCCTCATCCCTGCCCTTTCTTCTTTGAGTCCAAGGAGCAAGATAATTTGCAGTTGTTGTCTGAAATCAAACCATCAGAGCAGGGTTGGAATTGGCTTTCGGTCATTTGAGAAAGCAGCTCGGAGCCCTAATCCTCTTTCTCTGCCTCCTACTGAGAGAGGTAGCTTTTTGCAACCCTTAATTACTATTAGGCAGCAATATTCAACTATAATGATGTTGGCATTATTGATAGTATAAGGAGAGCCCTCTGCCCCTGTTTTAAAAATATTGTATGATAATATGGAACATTTTGCATTTAGGGGCATATTTTATTTAACACTTTTCACCTGAGAATCTCAGCAGTTTATAGAAATTAGCTGGTTTACTTTTAATGAATGAGGCATTTTTATTGTTAGACCCTGCAGACCACACATAAAAATCATAAATAAAATTTCAAGATATAAAAGAAAAGGATAGAATAATAAAGAGAAATAAAATGCAACATCCTCTCAGAGACTTTAAATCTGCCCAGTAAGAGGAAACATTGCATTTAATAGATAAGCGCATCAGTGGGGCCCAAGCTGTGATAAAGCATGTTTTCTCCCTCTAGCAATTTTTGACTTAATCACTTCCTGTGTATCAAGAGCAGTGGTTACTTAGGCATCTTTAACTTTGTGGTGACATCTACTGTACAAAGGGGGAAATGCTGTGAAATCATTCTACATGCAGAGAGCATCTACAATTTATTTCACTTTATATTATTTTTGTGCTCTTAATGCTACAACTTCTTTGATATTTCCCTTCATTATAACTCAGCCTCATTAAAACAATTTAAGGATATTTAGACAATTTCCATATGCACTGCAACATGGAGGCGCAGGAAAACTGGTCTGTGCTGGCAAATTTAGTTTTTGGTAGTTTAGTTTAAAAATGCCATTTAAATTTAAAGACTTTACTAAATCTCTGTGTAAATATTAGGAAAAATATTAAAGTCAATAATCAGATGCATTTTCTTATATTTAAAGACAACTAATGAAGGAGAGAATCTTAAAAGCAGCAAGAGAAAAGGAGATAGTTACCTACAAAGGAGTTCCCACAAGACTGTCAGCTGATTTCTCAAAAGAGGCCTTGCAGGCAAGAAGGAGCTAGAAAGAAGTATTCTAAGTCATGAAAGGCAAGGACCTACATCCAAGATTGCTCTATCCAGCAAAGCTTTCATTTAGAATGGAAGGGCAGATAAAATGCTTCTCAGATAAGGTCAAGTTAAAGGAGTTCATCATCACCAAGCCCTTATTATATGAAATGTTAAAGGGACTTATCTGAGAAAAAGAAGATAAAAAACATGTATAGTAAAATGACAGCAAACTCATAATTATTAACAACCACACCTAAAACAAAAACCAAAAGAAACTAAGCAAACAACTAGAACAGGAACAGAACCACAGAAATGGAGATCACATGGAGGGTTAGAACAGAGGAGTAGGAGGAGGAGAGAGGGGGAAAAGATACAGAGAATATGTAGCATAGATGGTAGGCAGAAAATAGAGGGAGGGCAAGAATAGCATGTGAAATGTAGAAGCTAAAGAACTTATGACACATGAACATGAACTAAAGGGGGGAAGTGGGTGGGAGATGGTGTGCAGGGTGGAGGGGAATGAAGGGGGGGAAATGGACTGAAGGGGGGAATACACATTCCATAATTAAAACTGTAATAGCATAATCAATAAAATATATTTTTAAAATACCAATGAAATAATTGACAGATATAGAACAAACATTTCAATTAAACAAACATTTAAATTAAATGTATTGGGATGACACTAGTTACTAATATTATATAGGTTTCAAGTGTACAGTTCTATGATACATCATCTGTATATTGCATTGTGTGTCCACCACCCAAAGTCAAATCTCATCCAGTCACCATATATTTGACCCCCTTTATCCATTACTACTTCCTTTTTGGAACCTCCTTTTCCTTTGGTAATCACCATATTGTTGTCTGTATCTATGAGTTTTTGTTAGTTTGTCTCATTTGTTCATTTATTGCTTTTAGTTTTATATCTACATATGAGTAAAATCATGTGGTTCTTGACTTTTTCCATTTGATTGACTTTGCCTAGCATGATATTCTCAAGATCCATTCATAGGGTTGCAAATAACAGTATTTCATCTTTCCTTATAGCTGAGTAGTATTCCATTATATATATGTATCACATCTGGACAATCCTTTTTTAGACAGACAAAATCAAATGATGCAGGCTAAATGACATGGAAACTCTTTCTTCTATAATTACATCCTAACTTCTATCATTTGAATGCATTCCATTCTCCAGAAACTAGAATTAATGTTACAGGGTGCAGCCAAGAGTGGGGACCCCAAATGGGCATTTGAAATGGGGTCCAGAACTCAAGGTGTCCAGGAGATTTTAGGATGTCCTCACCACCCCCCTCAGGTGTGGGTTGGGGGAGGGGACAAACAGAGCAGGGCCAAGAGAGCTGTTTTGCATAGCAACAGCCTTGCAGCTACCCTCTGGCGTGGCCATTTAACACATCTATAACCTTTAACTGGTTACATAGATATATTAAATAGCTGTGGCCATGCTCTGAGCCAGGGGGATGGAAGTAATTTCCCCACCAAGATGTAACTGGGGGGCAGGTCCCCCAAGTTACAGGGCCTGTGTGGGAGCTTGGAGATGACTGGCTCTATGACAAGCAGCCACACCTGCCCAGATTCATGATGGCAGCCCAGTAAAGCTGGAAGGATATGAGTGCTGGCATGTGTAGTCGAGTGTGGGAGGAATCAGAAATGGGGCTGCAGAGGAAGATTGGCACAGGGATTTAAACCTAGACACGGCAGCCATTGAGGACAGAACTACACGGTTTGGGCTGAGTGGGGACTCCTGTGGCCCTGGGAGAGAGAGGACCATGTGCCTTTGCCAGACTGGAGACCCCCGCAATTTTAGTAGGGGGAACTACCACCCAGCTTTAGCAGAGATCCTGGCGACACAGCTGATGGTGCCGGGAACCCAGGGAAGCCTACCAGTGGACGCAGATTACTGGGAAGAACCGGGGGCTGCCTGAGCCACAGACTTCTATTTCCTTTCCTGAGATACGGTACCCCAGACTGGGCAAAGGGGGAAGGAAGGACTATGTCTCTTTGTGTGTTTTAAGGGACTTTGGGATTTTGATGAAGACATTAGGTTACTACTTTAAGTCTGTATAGCATTAAATAAACATTTGCTTTCCTTTTCATGAATCTCTGGCATTGGGAGATGCCTTTTCTATAGGTGGCGGACATGACAAACCTGGCGGTTTCTTTCAGTAATAGTATATCGTCCCAGGCCCCCCTTGTTTGTTCTGTAACATTAAAACTAACATACAGTCATCCCTTGCTATATCATGGTTCATTTATTACAGCTTCACCGTATCGTGGGTTTTTAAATAATATATATCTAATTCTGTATCGTGGAGTTTTCCCTATATCATGGGATTTTGCAGTATATAGGTATTTATATAATATTTATGATTTTAATTATTTTTGCCTAAATATTTAAAACAATATAAAAATATAAAAATTTTTAATTCAAACATATTAAAAGAATATTAAATAAAAATACAGTATGGATTTCATCAGCAGATGAATACTGTAACTGGGCACAATGGCAATGTAGCACACCACTACCGCTTACACAAGTTTGCCAAGGTGAGATTGTACACGGCACACTATTGGCTGATGGAATGGAAAGTGACCAACCACAGCACTTTGTTCTATATCCTGGGCGCTGATTGGCTCAGTGACCATAGCATCAATCTGTTCGTTCTCCTGCACGTGCCCATACTTCAGCATCTCTCCTTGTCCACTTCACATCAAGGTCTGATCACTGAGCATAGTTTTGCTCTGTGGTGTTGTGTTTTTGTGAAATTTTCAGAGAAGTTTTAATTTATTTCAAGCCCTATGGTGCCACCCAAACGTTTTGCGCCTTCTAAGGCTTCTGGCAGTGAAGCCAAGCACCAGAGGAATATGCTTACCATCAAAGAAAAGGTGGAACTTCTCGACATGTTAAAGGAAGGCAAAAGCTACATGGCTGCAGGCCGCTATTACAGGATCAACAAATCTACTGTTCTCTACCTAAAGAAAGATGAGGAGAATATTAGGTTTACAGCAACAATGACTTTTAACAAGACTGCAAAGAGGATGGTCACTTCCCACAATAAGGCCACTGTGAAGATGGAGTCTGCATTGGCCCTGTGGATAAATGACTGCAGGAAGAAGAATATATCCCTGGATACCAACACCATCTGGATGAAGGCCAAGAAACCTTATGATAGTTTTGCAGAAAGCACAGAAGTTCACAACTGTGATGAGGATGAAGACGAGGGCGACAACGTAGAAGCAGGACCATCGAGTGCTTCTCCCACCAGACCAACCCCATTCAGTGCCTGCAAGGGCTGGTTTAACAAATTGCAGAGACGTTTTGGACTCAAGAGTATTTCTCTGCATGGAGAAGCTGCCTCTGCAGATAAAAAGCAGCACCAGCAACTCGCCATAACTATGTTCATCACTCAGACAAAGAGATCAGTCATGCCTACACCTTGTGTGGAAATAGAAGTTACGGCCCAGGGTGAAGAGGGTTACTGCACCACCTGATGAAGCGCCTGATGAAGTGGTGCTTTCAGAAGAGCTGTAATGCTCTTCTTGGCTGTGCAGTACATTCGTCTCATCGTCATCACCTTCATCGCCGTCAATACTGCACAGCTACATAATTCATGATCTTCATAATTCAAGGTGTAGTATTCTTCATAGAATACTACAAAATTCTATATGGGTGAGCACCCATATAGAATTTTATATGTTGTTAAAGTTATGTAGGTTTAAGAGTGTAGAAAGTGTTTAAGAGCATATAAAGTGTTTATAAGAATGTGGGAAAGGTTTATAGAGTGTGGGAAAGGTTTATAAAGCCTTAAAATATATATAAATAATAAAATTAATATAACACCGCTACTTCACAGATTTTCATCTATCACGAGGGTCTCTGGAACGTAACTCCCGCAATAGGTGAGGGATCACTGTACTTGCTATTTTTTTGGAGTTTTCTATTTGGCCATCTCATGACTACTTAATGTTTATTTTTCCAGTTTCAAATAATGACAAATTATACAAAGATACCTGGCTGTATAAGAAAAACAGACATATGAGATTTCCCTGTTTTTATTAAGGTAAACCATCCTCTCAATAACCCAAATTCAAAATTTACAACCATCTTTAGTTTCTTCTTTGCTGCCTATATCAAATCTCTGACAAAGCCACCCGTATCTTCCCACTCCTTCCTAGTTTTTACAATAAAGGTCAGTAAAACTTTTGTTTAAAGGGCCAGTTAGCAAATATTTTACCACAACATACTTAGACATTAAATGCATTTGCTAAGTGAAAAAAGTCAGGCATAATAAGGCTTATTTTGTACAATTCCATTTCTGTGTCACTCTGGAAAAGCCAAAACTACAGGGACAGAAAGCAGACTGGTGTCTCTCGCTGAGAAAGGAGTAAAGGGAGGTGTTGAATGTAAATAAACAACATGAAGGGCTGGGGGTGAGAAAACTGTTCTGTATAAGTGTGGTAGTACAGACACAGCTCCCTGTATTTGTCAAAGCTCAAATAACTGTATATCACAGTGAATTTTACTGCACGTTAATTTTTCAGAATCAAACAGGATATGGGGAGTGATACAATGCAGACTGTGAAAAATCTACCTATGCTACAAATAAATCACATGATCACAGGAGCTGACCCAAGTAACTTTGGCAACCAGTTATTTGCCTGGATACTTTAAAAAGACAAAAATAAATGTACACAAACACAGTGCCCTAGTTTACGGGTTGACAAGCTATTTCAGTAAAGAATCAGACAGTAAATACATGGGTTTTGCAGACCATGAAGTCTCTATCACAACTACTCAGCCCTGCAGTTGGGCACACAAGCAGTCAAAGACAGCACATAAACCAATAAGCACAGTCATGTTCCAGTTAAACTTTATAAAAACAGGTGTCAGGTCAGACTTACAATGAGAGTTAGAACCTGCCAATTCCTTCCACAGTTGGCAATTTTTTCCTCATGGGGTATGGGCTAACAATTCTGAAACTACTTTATGCTTTGTACAGGACTAAACTAATAAGTACATATATTGTAGAAATCAGGAGTTGGGTTTCTTATTCTCAGAGGAAGAAGTTAGAAATAATGGAAAGGGTACATGTGAGAACCTGGTACTAAATTGGAGATGGCAGTATTAAAATGGACTCATGATTTTTTCAATATCTACAAATGTACACAGAAATAAAGCTATCTGTGTTTGTAGGCATGAGTAAGGGTATGCACATATATTTCCAGTTCTATCCACTAAGAGGTACTAGAAAAGGGTTGCCCAGAAGCAATGAACTTGGTTTCCAAATATCACCCTTTAATAAAAAAAACCAGAGCTCTTTGGAAAACTGCTTCATTCCAGAGATAGACAGGGGAAACAGAGACAATCCTGGAAAAGTTTGTGATGCCAGAATGTAAAAAATTAATTAAAAATAAATACTAAAATATGGAGACATATTGAAAGGGCATAAAGGACAACCTGAAAAAACTCTTAATGATCAAAATTAGGATAATTTGAGAAACAAAAGAAGTAAAAAGTGTATTGAATTGTAACACACCTAATGAGGTAAATATGCACACTGATAAAACAAAAAATTTGAATAAACAAAAAAAATAGAGGTATAAGGGGCAATCTTCCTCACAAAAGATTTCTAAATAAAGAATATAAAAGGATGAGGAAAAGAAAAGCAGCATTAGAAACCAGAGTTACAGTTGCTTCAGGCAGGATCCAGTGATGGATGCTAAAATTAATGGGTAAAAATTTAAGAAGAAATAGAATTTTGCATAGTCTCAAAGTATCTCTCCCAAAATATTTAGTAATCACAAAGGGAAAAATAGCAATCTGAGAATGAAAAAGCCTGGTTGATGCAAAGTGATAAAGGTTAATATCCTGAGTAATAAGACATATTAACATCATTTAACCTTGATATGATACATTATTAAAGGTCCATCACCTCTGAGATATCCTCGATAGTACATTGTCTCAATATTGTCAAGAATAAAAATCTAAAAAATGGAAGTAGAGGAAAATTCTATAAAATAATTTGCATGTGTTCTTTAATGGTGGCAAGGTCATTAACAAAAAGCAAAGAAAGACTGAGAAATCATCTCCAATCAGAACAGACTAAGGAGACATGGTGACTATATGCAAAGTGGGATCGGGATTGAGTTTTAGAACATAATAATAATAATAATAATAATAATGGACAGTAGTGGAAAAACTGGTGAAATTCAAGTAAATTCTGTAGTTTCATTAATATCATCACACTAAGGTTAACTTCCTAGGTTTGATCATTTTTTTCCCAGTCATGTGATATGTTGGCATAAGGACAAACTAGGTGAAAAGTAAATGGAAACTCTGTACTATTTTTGCAACTCTTCTGTTAGTCTAATATTACCTCAAATTTATAAAAATACTAAAGGTATTAATTTATTTATTAAGCTCAAACTATATGCTAAGGACAGAGTTTAATGCTAGGGTTATTAGAAACCTATCACACTGGCTGGTACATACCTCTGCAATTGATATTACACTTAAGACACTATTTTAAAGCTTGGATGATTGTTCTAAGTGCAATTCATTTGTCAATATGAGCTTAAGGTAAAGGGACAAATAGCCATTTTTAGAATCTAGTTGTGAAGAAATTAGGTAAATATAAGAACATAAAGATAATGGCCTCTTTCCCTGGTTTGTCTTGGCAGAAGCCTCAGGCCTCTGTAAGAAACCCCACATTTGAAGTGACACCCAGCTAAACAACCACATTAATGCAGAAGGGTGGGGAACCCCAGCCTGTGGAAGTCTCCCAGCTGCTTCAGATGAGAATATGTTGTCCTGGACACAATCCATTGTTCCGGCAGGAAAGAGTGTGGCAATGCCCTCTAGTGGAGAATGCCCCAAGCCATTCTCCAAAATGGCTTTTATTAGAATCAGAATGTGTAGAGGAACACAGCATACATGCATAGCTTATCAATCAATGTCCAAAAGGGTATTGTCATAAAAAACTGTCATTATCTACAGATAACAACTGAAGAAACACAGAGATTGTCTCCTGTAAGGGTCTGTGAGACCTGCTGATGCCAGATGGCTATAAAGTTGTATTTCATGAAGCAGGGAGTTCACTCCTTATGCTTTGAATTTAAACATCTGGTGTATATAAACAGGGCTATTGCAAGACAGAGCAAGCTTCAAAGGATACAATGTGCATTTCAGGCTTGATTTCCCACAGGAACCTTCAGTGATAATGTCAGGTCGTGTCTGCCACTTGCATTTCCCAGCTGTCCAGGGAGACTTACTAGCCTCTTTCAAGGCCTGCTCTCTCGGGGCTAGAGTCTTTGAAACCACACAGAGTGGTCCCCAACACAGAAGGTTCTGAGCAAGCTTAGTCTAAATAAATACTGTAGATATCCACATCCTGTACATATGGACCCAGAAGTGTCAACATGGTCCAAGATACAGAGTACTGAGAATAAGTGGACCAACAGAGGCTTAGGGGCATGGCTGAAATATCCTGGGATTTCAACCCTGAGGACAAAGAACTAGAATCATTGACTTCAGCATAGGTGTCAGCACAATGTCTCAAAACACCATTCAGAAGTGGTTGCATCCCAGTGGATCCCAGTCGTGGCCTAGATAGGCCTCCATAGTTCACAGAAAACCAGCAAGGATTCACATCCAACTCAATATGCCTCTCAAACTCCTTTCTCCCTACTCCCACAAGGTCACTTCAACTTCCAAAGAAACTGAAAATCATATGAAATTAGAGCAAAGAAGAGAAGAAGGCAATTTAAAAGACTGAAAACTTATACCAAAAGACTAAAATAGGCCAAAGAAATTATACTGAAAGAGATTGAGAGACAATTACTTTTTGTTCTAAAGTAGGGTGTTCTGCAGAAAAATTTTGAAATAGTTACATTTTACTTACACATGTGAGAAACAATGACTACATTAGTGAGTTTATAATTCCTGTTTGCTTTTACCATTAGACTGAAAGTTCTGTGAAAACTGAAACTATTTTTTACTATTATATGTCTAGCATGGAAATAGTATTTGATGAAAATTTTTCATATGAACAAATGAAACAATAAATGAATAATAAGGTCACAACCCTGGAGGTTAAGAACTGGAAGGGAGTGAACACATTTAAACTAAACATTAATAAATGATATAATACTACCCATCATCTCTACCTATGAGAGGCAAAAGATACTTCAGAGAGGAGAAGCATATATCTTTAAGGATCAATTAGGTTTATGACAAGGATCTTAGAACTAGAGAGAAACTTAAGAACTTTCTTGAGTCTAAAACCACTTATTTTATAATTCTTAACATTTTCTGTGCACTCCAGTACAATAACAGGCATTTGATAAATGTATTGATTTGATTTGAGTTTCAGCTTACAATCCATTAGTCAAAAGAAATTGCTATTGCCTAAAACATTTCCAACAGATGATATGAGATGGAATGATTTTCTAAACTAAACTAATCACTACAGTGGTCTTGTGTAGTTAATGAGGTTTGTTTATGAAATTACCTGCAGCGAGATCAAATTGAATAATGGTGATGGATAAGCATATAAGGAAATTGACTATTTTTTTGCTTTAAACATTTATAAATTTAATAATAATTGATATTTAATAAATACAAATACTTTAAGTTTGGATTCTCTGAGCAAGTCTTATCTGTTTTCCTTTTGAATTTCTCTATCTACTTTAATAAAATGTAATTATATTATCGTAATAAGTACTGAGCTTTAAATGTCATATAAAAAGTTAATTTAAGGGTGGAAGCAAGGAAGGAAAGTGGGTTTCACTGGGATAGGGAGGAGTGATGAGGGGAAATGCAGACAACTGTAATTGAACAATGAAATAATTTTTTAAAAAGGTTAATTTTATGTATTTATCATTGTTTTGAATCTTCTTATTCTCAATGAATCAAAAATATACAATAAGCCTAGCTGGTGTAGTTCAGTGGATTGAGCATGGGCTGTGAATCAAAGGGTCACAGGTTCAATTCCCAGTCAGGGCACATGCCTGGGTTGTGGGCCAGGTCCCCACTAGGGGGCTCTCGAGAGGCAACCACACATTGATATTTCTCTCCCTCTCTCTAAAAATAAATAAAAATAAAATTTTAGAAAATTATATACAATAAAACAGAAAAAGAGAGAGAGAAACAGATAGGGAGGGAGAACTTCGGTTAGAGGCATATACTGCTCATGATTGGATTAAATTTCCTTCAGATTTTAGTATAAAATTATAGAATTATAAAATCCAAATTATACTTCTAGAGTCAGTTTTAAAAATCATCTACTCAGTGCTTTTATTTTATATATAAATTTTACTAAACTAGAAACTGGGCTCTACTAAGTAACCAGAGAAGAATCTAAAATGTCTTGATTTGAATTATTTTTTAAGAACAGATTTATCAAGATATAGTTTACATGCCATAAAATTAACTATTTTAAAGTGTTTTCTCATCTCCTTCTTTTTATAAAACTCTTCCCTTAAAGGTCAAATCCAATAGTTAAATGTTAAAATGAGTTGCCAGATCCAGTAGTTGAATACTAAATGAATAAATTGAATAGCCTCATATCACTTATCTTCTACTTTTACCACATATCCAAAATCTTTCAACTCTATTCTTGTTACTTCTTCTTCATTGTTCTCCATTGGACCTTTTTTTCTACTTCCTAGATCTCTCTCTCTCTCTCGTTCTCTGTCCCTGAACCTTTGGCTAAACTCCATATTTTTATGTTGGTTTCTACTAGATACCTCCACTTGATTGTCTAATAGTTATCTTAAACTCAACATATTCTAAATGGAATTCTCTATTTAAGTAGCAGCATCAGCCCCTTCCCTCACAAAAGAGCTTATCCCGGCTTTCCACCTTGTGGTGAATGGCAACTCTATTTCTTATTCTTGATACTTGCTTAGGTCAAAACATTGGAATACTTCTTACACTTCTATTCCTCTTGCTTCATATTAACAAATTCTGTTGGCTCTATCTTCTAAATAGATTAGACCCAAGGCACTCACGAGCATTTCTACTACCCTTGTGCATTCACAACCTTTACTTGTCAAGATTACTCAAGAGGCTGAGCTCCCTGGCATCACTGTTTCCCTCTCTATTCTATTTCTTTTTTTTTTAAATATATTTTATTGATTATGCTATTACAGTTGTCCCATTTCCCCCTTCACTTCCCTCCCCCCTGTACCCCCTCTCCCACCCACATTCCCCCCCTTTAGGCCATGTCCATGTGTCATACTTATGCGTTCTTTAGCTTCTACTTTTCCCGTACTATTCTTGCCCTCCCCCTATCTATTTTCAACCTACATTCTATGCTACTTATTCTCTATACCTTTTCCCCCTCTCTCCTCCTCCCACCCCTACTGCTAGCCCCCCATGTGCCCTCCATTTCTGTGGTTCTGTTCCTATTCTAGTTGTTTGCTTAGTTTCTTTTGGTTTTGCTTTAGGTGTGGTTGTTAATAATTGTGAGTTTGTTGTCCTTTTACTATACATGTCTTTTCTTTATCTTCTTTTCTTAGATAAGTCCCTTTAGCATTTCATAAAGTAAGGGCTTGGTGATGATGAACTCCTTTAATTTGACCTTATCTGAAAAGCACTTTATCTTCTCTTCCATTCTAAATGAGAGCTTTGCTGGATAGAGTAATCTGGGATGTAGGTCCTTGTCTTTCATGACTTGGAATATTTCTTTCCAGCCCCTTCTTGCCTGTAAGGTCTCTTTTGAAAAATCAGCTAACAGTCTGATGGGAACTCCTTTGTAGGTGACTGTCCCCTTATCTCTTGCTGCTTCTAGGATTCTCTCCTTCGTTTTTACCTTGGCTAAAGTAATTATGATGTGCCTTGGTGTGTTTCTTTTTGGGTCCAACTTCTTTGGGGCTCTCTGCGCTCCTTGGATTTCTTGGAATACTGTTCCCTTTGCCAGTTTAGGGAAGTTCTCCTTTATTATTTGTTCAAATAACTTTTCCACTTGTTGGTCCTCCCCTTCTGGTACCCCTATAATTCGGATGTTGGAACGTTTAAAGGTGTCCTCGATGGTCTTAAGCTTTTCTTCGATTTTTTGAATTCTTATTTCATCATGCTTTCCTGCTTGGTTGATTCTATCTTCCTTCTGGTCCACTGTGTTGTTTTGAGACTCAGATTCCTTCCTTTCACTATTGGCTCTCCTCCGTATATCTTCCTGCATCCCTTTTATGGTAATCTGCATTTTTTCATGTAATTTGCATCCAAAATCAACCAGTTCCGTGAGCTTCCTGATCACCAGTGTTTTGAACTGTGCATCTGATAGATTGGCTATTTCTTAGTCACTCAAAAGGATGAGTCCTGGGGGACTGATCTGTTCTGCTGGAAACATATCTTCTGTCTTTCCCTATCTCTCCTATTATTTTATTTATTTATTTATTTTTTCTCCGGTCTGGTCGCTCTTGTTATGGTAGGGGGAGGAGCCTTAAGTGTTCACCGGGCTGGGTGCCCCAGTCGCTAGATTGTGACGTTATATGTGGGGGCAGGGGCGGGAGCGGGGACAGGAGGGATCAATGGTGACCGTTCCGTACTCCTGGAGCCAGACACTTCCCTGGGCTTCTGGGCCGTGAGCTCTGCCCTGGTCCACAATCGCTGCCCCACTGATTCCCCCAGCCGCTGCTTGCGTACTCAGGGATCACCGCTGCACTGCTGCGCTCCCGCGCCCCCGATTTTGCGCCAAATTTCCCCCGACCTCCGCGCGCCTGCGACCCGCGCCAGCCCCACGCCCGCTCGCTTGGCTCGTCATCCCCTACCAGTCTGGATGTATGGGTCTACTTCAACTTCTAGGCTGTCCGACTTCCATTTAGATAATTCCTCTGACAGTTCTGATATTATGACTGCAAATCATTGTTGTAAATTATTGTTGTTCTGTTCTTGGTTGTGCGAGGAGGTACGGCGTATCCACCTATTCCTCCATCTTGCTGGAAGTTCCAAACTTCCTACAATGGTCTGATTTTTCTCTGAGTTTGTCTCTTAGTGGTCTTCTTGCCTGATCCCCTCACTTGGTGCTTACCACATTGGCCTTCTTCCTCTTTCTCAGTTAAGTCTGTAGCTCAGGGACCCTCAACTGGCTTCACTCTGCCTGGGCTGCTTTTTCCCCAGGAAGCTGCACATCTTATTTCCAATCCATTCAGGTCTCTCCCCAAATATTACTTGCAGCAAGTCATTTTTATTACCTATGCAAAGAAAGAAAACCATTATCAATCTTTTTATTTCTCTGTAGTAATTAGTATCATCTGAATATGTGTTTATTTCTTGTCCCTCCTTTGTAAGTCTGAGTAGTCAGGGAGATCTTTCCCGAGAAAGTGATGCTTTAGCTGAGACCTGAGTAGGAGTAAACCACTAAAAAATGGGAAAAGGCACATTCAGGCAAAAGGGTCAGAAAGTGTAAGGCCCTGCATGTGAAAAAGGCAGACACAGAAAACATCTGTATTGTTTATTTTTTAAAAAGCATGTACATCATGCTAAGGATTTCACATTTTATCCCAAGCACAATGAAAAATTTAAGAAGTAGGATGAGATGATTCAGATTTAATTTTGAGAAGATGCTTTTACCTAGTTTGAAATGGAGATGGATTCAATGAAGTCCAAAGCAGTGAGAAAAACCAGTGAGAAACTCTTGCAGGGTGGGTGTAGGCATGCCTTCTGGTGACTCCTAAGGTTCATCTCCTATAGTGTTAACACACAATTCTCTTGCAGCCTCTGGTTACAGATTTCTCCTTCCACTTACTTTGAGGTAGTTATGTTTTTCCTTGGTTTGATAATAGCCATTTCTAGTACTTTTAAAGTAAAGATTTAACTTTTCTGTGAATGTATAAATTTTGTTTCATCTTTAAGTATGCAATCAAAGATTATATCTAGTTTAAAAATTGTTTCAATCAACTGGGGTTTTAGATGTAGGGAGTAGGTAGGGAACTTGTCTCAGAATCCCATTAAGGGCATCCTGCTGTTGTAGAAAGGAATCAATGGAAATGTATAGATTGCAACTAGTGTGCACTTTGTTGTGAATGTACTCATGTCCACAATCTACAGCAGGCACAATTTTCTCTTACAGGATAATGATGCCCATGAGATGGAGTGCTAAGGGAATATTTCTGTGGTGAACAAATATTTGTAAATGTTTGCATTCATTTTTTTCTGCAAATGAAAGTGACCCAATAACATCCTATGTCCCTGATAATTCCAACTCTAGTGCTTTTAACTGGCAGCTCCTTCTGTAATATGTAGATTCTATTTGCTGCTTTATCCTCACATGTGCCTCTTTCAAACATTTGAATTTGACCTTAGTCTGTCATTTCCTAAAACCATAACATGGCCCAAAGAACATCTGTGAGGCACTGGTTCATAAAAACTGAGCTAGTCCCTGCCTCATCTAGGAAATTCTGTATGGTTAGTAGCTTAAAATGGGATCTTATGTCAAGGGCACTTTGATTTAGCAAAAGACTAGTTGAATTTTTGCCTTATCCCTAGTCTATTTTACATGTTAAAACATAACTCCACATAAAATTTTTATTGTGCATAATAGTTACAGCATAAAAATTCTGGGAAACAAAATATTTTAATTTACTGTGTATATATGTGTATGTGTGTATGTTTGAAATTTCTTTACCAGATATAGTCTTTGATTCTGTACTTAAAGATGAATCTAAAATTCATATACTCATGGAAAAGTTAACTGTGGAATTAACCTTGGAGTGTTGTTAGCACTCTGTGAAGAGTTAGAATAAAACGTAGTTGCTTAATGACCAAAACTACACTGAGAATTCAGTCTTTTTTAAAATATAGATTTGATATGTTCATTGAATTTATTGGGGGTAATATTGGTTCATAAAACCATGCAAATTTCAAGTGTACAACTCAACAAAACATCATTTGCACATTGCATCATAAGCCCATTACCCAAAGCAATCTTTTTCTGTCCCTATTTTCCCCTTTTGCCCACATCCACCTACGCCCAGCCCCCTTTTCCCTATAGCTATCACCACACTGTGGTGTGTGTGTGTGTGTGTGTGTGTGTGTGTGTGTGTATTTTTGCTTAATCCCTTCACCTTACTTCATCCAGCCCGACAATACCCCTACTCTCTGACAGCTGTCAGTCTGTTCCATACATCTCTGCCACTATTTCTATTTTGTTCATCCATTTATTTTGTTCATTAGATTCCACATGTAAGTGAGATCATATGGAATGTCTTCCTCTGACTAGCTTATTTCACTTATCATAATAATCTCCAGCTCTATTCATGCTGTAGCAAAAATGTAAGACTTCCTTATTTTATGGCTGAGTACACTGTGTAAATGTACTACAGTTGTTTTTTTAATCCATTCATCTATTGATAGGCACTTGGGCTGCTCCAGATATTGGCAATAATTATGCTGCAATGAACATAGGGTTGCATATACTCTTCAATTCATGTTTCAGACTTCTTCAAGTATATTCTCAGAAGTAGGGTTGCTGACTCAACAGATCTTTTCCTTTTTAATTTTTTGAGGAAACTCCATACTACACAGTGGCTGCACCAGTCAGCATCCCTACCAACAGTCATGAAGATTCCCTTTTCTCCCCATCCTAACCACCACTTGTTGTTTGTTGATTTAGTAATCATAGCTATTCTGGCAAGTAGGAGATAATATCTCATTGTGGTTTTAATTTGCATCTCTGATATTTAGTGACACTGAGCATTGTTTCATGTGCCTATTGGCCATCTGCTTGCCCTCTTTGGAGAAGTATCCATTCAGGACCTTTGCCCATTTCTTAGTTGGGTTGTTTGTCTTTTTGGTTTTGAGTAGTATACATTCTTTATATATTTTGGAGATTAGCTCTTTATCAAATATTTCATTGGCAAATATGTTCTTCCATTTGATGGGTTCCCTTTCGATGATGATTTCTTTTGATGTGCAAAAGCTTTTTAGTTTGATGTAGTCCCGTTTGTTTATTTTTTTCTTTGTTTCCCTCACCCAAGGGGTATATCAGCAAAAATATTGCTATAAGAAATGTCTGAAATTCTACTGTCTATGTTTTCTTCTAGGATTTTTATGGTTTCATGACTTACATTTAAGTCTTTAATCAGTCTATCAATTTTGAGTTTATTCTTATGTATGGTATAAAATGGTGGTCTTATTTTATTTTTTTAATATATCTGTCCAATTTTCCCAACACCATTAATTGAAGAGGCTGTCTTTTATCTCTTTGTCAAATATTAACTGACCGTAAAGGTGTATATTTGTTTCTTTGCTCTCTATTGTGTTCCATTGATCTATGTGCCTGTTCTTGTACCATTACCATGCTGTTCTTGTTACCATGGCCTTGTAATACAATTTGATAACATGTATGTGATACCTCCAACTTTGCTCTTCTTCCTCAAGATTGCTGAGGTCATTCAGGGTCTGTTGTAGTTCCATATAAATTTTTGGAGTATTTGTCCAAGATCTGTGAGATATACCATTGGCATTTTTATAGGAATTTCATTGAATCTATAGATTGCTTTGGGTAGTATGTACGTTTTAATGATGCTAATTTTCCTCCATCCATCAGCATGGTATAAATACCCATTTATTTGTCTCTTTCTCAATTCCTTTCTTCAGTATGTACTACATTTCAATATAGGTTTTGTACCTCCTTTGTTACACTTATTCATAGGTACCTAACTTTTCATTGCAATAGTTAAATGTGATTGTTATCTCGGTTTCTCTTTCTGGTATTTGTGTATAAAAATGCCACCAATTCTGAATATTAATTTCATATCCTGCTACTTTGCAAAACTCATTTATTGGGTCTAATAGTTTTTTGGTAGAGTCTTTAGGGTTATCTATATACAATGTTATGTCATCTGCCAAAAAAAGACAGTTTTACTTCTTCCTTTCTAATTTGGATGCCTTTCATTTCTTCTTCTTGTCTGATTACTGTGGCTTGTATTTCCAGTGCTATGTTGAATAAGATCAGTCAGTGAAAGCAGACATCCCTGCTCTTGTTCCTGATCTTAAGGAAAATGCTTTTAAGTTTTGTCCATTGAGTATGATGTTGGCTGGGGTTTGTCATATATGGCCTTTGTTATGTTTAGGTATGATCCCTCGATTTCCACTTTCCTGTGTTTTTATTGTAAATTGGTGCTGGATTTTATCCAATGTTTTTTCTGCATCTATTGATATGATCATGTGATTTTTAGCCTTCATTTTTTTATGAGATGCATCACATTAATTGACTTTCAAATATTGTAACAAACTTGCATCTCAAGAATAAATCCTACTTTATCATGGTGTATGATCTTTTTAAAATATTTCTGAATCTAGTTTACTAACATTTTGTTGAGGAATTTAGCACCTATATTTATCAGGGATATTAGTCTATAATTTTCTTTCTTTGTAATGCTTTTATCTGGTTTTAAAATTATGATAATGCTAGCCTTGTAAAAAGAGCTTGAAAGTTTTCCCTCCTCTTAAATTTTTTGGAATAGTTTGAGGAGGATAGGTGTTAGTCCTTTAAATGTTTGGTAAAATTCACCTGTGAAACCATTCAGTCCAGTGGTTCTGTTTGTTGGGAATCTGGATTACTGCTTCAATTTCACTACTTGTAATTGGTCTACACAGATCTTATAATTCTTCCTTATTCAGTTGTGGAAAATTGTATGTTTCTAGGATTTTATCCATTTTGCTCAGGCTGTCCAATTTGTTGGCATATAGTTGTTCATAGTATTTTGGTCGTCCAAAAAGTCTATTTAGTTTTCTCTGTAAAATGAAAGACACATTTTTCATTTTTACCAATAATGTTCTTTGGATATTTTGAGTATGTCAGCTATCTCCCACGTGGTAGAATATTGATTGTTCTCAGTTAATGTCTCAATTTGATTGCTATCAACTTTACCTGGTCTAACCGACCATGGAGCATTGTCCAGCAAGAAATCTCCAGCAAGAAATTTCACAAACCACTTTTGACGTGTTTTATCCATCACAGCACCTTCTGCATACACTGCAAAAATCTTTTTTTACACTTCAGAATTTTTACCTTTCTTAAAATAATAAAGCATAATATGCTAAAAATGTTGCATATTTTCTTCTATCTTCAATATTAAAATGGCTATACAAAAATTCACCAATTTTGATAAGCTTTTTCAAATGCACACTGATATGACTACTGCCACAATACAGTCTAACAAAATTGTTTCAAATGAAGTTAAAGACGACTAAGCCCTACTAGAGCTGCCATCTTACAGAAAAAAATAAACCCAAAAGAACTTTTTAGCCAACCCAATATTTTTTTACAATCCTTTGTTTTTCTGTGCTATCAGTTATTACTTATCCTGTTTTATTTCTGATTTGACTATGTGGGTCCTTTCTCCTTTTTTCTTGATGAATCTGGTTAAAGATTTGTCAATCTTATTTATTTTTTTCCAGAACCAAGTCTTGGTTCCATTGATCTTTTGTATTGTTATTTTTAGTCTCTATGTCATTGATTTCCACTCTGATCTTCATGATTTCCCTCCTTCTATTTACTCTGGGCTTTGTTTATTTTTTCTAGTTCTTTTAGATATAGGGTTAGACAGTTTGAGATTTTTATTGCTCCTTGAGGTGGCCAATAATGCTATGAACTTCCCTCTCAGGATTGCTTTTGCTGTGTCCCATAGATTTTAGGTTGTTATGTACTCTAGATAATATATATTTTAAATGATATTGAGTGTTAGCCCAAGAGAGATGAGGGGGATACTCACTTTCTCAACCACCCACCCAGAGCTATTCACTCAAGAATTACCCACTTTGTTATAGGGTGTTCCGGTTAACTTTATCTGAAAAAAGTGTTCTTCAGACTTCAATGTTCCATAGTTATTTGAAAGATTAAAAGTGATCATTTACGTAAGGGAAAGTTGCACTGTACTCAGAAAATGTTTTCTGTCTTTCTTTGTTTCCTTCTTTCTTTCTTTTTTCTTCCCACTCTGCATGCCTCTCTCTTTCCCGGTTTCCCCACCCTGTATTCATGTAGATATCATAATGTTCCAAAGTAATTTTATATATAAACAAAATAGAGAAATGACAATATCTATTTGATGTTGAAAAAAACCTGTCCAAACATGGCATTTTTTTAAAAATCCTTTGATCTAAGATAGTTTACAAATTTTATTCCCTGACATTCTTTGATGTTCCCCTGCCAATGATGAAGAGCTAAATTGAATTTCCTGTTACAAAACTGTTCAGATAGACATAATTTTAAAATAATTTTATGGTTATAGATACCATAACCATGTCTTAATTATTTTTCTTCAAGGGACAGGATAAATATTTGGTAAATGTTTTTATCAAAATATTGTGGGGAAACATATGGTCACTATTAGAACCATTAAACTTCACTGAGTAGCATTAAAGTAGCTATGGACAATACATAAAAAATGGGTGTGTCTATGTTCCAATAAGTCTTTATCTTTTTTAAAACAACAGGCATCTGGGCATCCAACCTGTAGGCTAAAATTTACCAATCACTTAGAGTACAATGTACTATTAAACATACGTGTGTATACACACATACATGTACACATATCTATGCAAACATTTTTGTGTATATATTGGTCATATAATGTTTCTTTCATATGAATAAGAATAGATTTCTGGTGCTTGCTTTGGCAGCACATATACTGAAAAAAATAGATTTCTGATCATTTGGTCTTTCTAATAGCTTATATTTTCTATAAATCAATAATTGCTATATCACTCCTCAATGCAAAAGTATCACACAATAGAATTATGAATATGCAATCTTGATCTTGAAAAATTTTTTAGTTGTAAAAAATATTTATTGAGCCCTGGCTGGTGTAGCTCAGTGGATTGAATGCAGGCTGAGAACCAAATTTCAATTCCCAGTCAGGGTATGTGCCTGGGTTGTGGGCCATGTCTCCAGTGCAGGGTGCGTGGGAGGCAACCCCACATTAATGATTCTCTCCCTCTCTTTCTCCTTTTCTTCCCCTCTCTCTAAACATGAATAAATAAAATCTTTTTAAAAAATATTTATTGACAATGGATACTACCAATGATTTATTGCTCAATGGATAAAAAGCATATAAATACCTCCCAACATTGATTCTCTTCAATATTATTTTATCACCTTATGATTTCTGGTGATCATTAAACTCTTCTATCTTCTTGTATTGGTCAGGGAGAAGCAAATGATATAAGTTGAGCCACTAAAATGCACCCCAACACTTAGACTTTGGGTGAGAGCATGAAAAGGACAATCACTAAAGCTATGGTCTCAAACTTTATTATACATCAGAATCACCCAAGGGCTTATTACATTGCAGATTGCTGGGTCCCACCCCCAGAGTTTCTCAGGTCATGTTGCCACTAATCTAAGAACTGAACCACACTTTGAGAACCACTGCACTAGGTGAATGAGCAAAGCCAGGAAATGGAGAACCATCACCAAGGGAATGGATGGCTAGAACTGGACTTCAAGATTACAGTTCATCAAGTTCTCTGACTTTGGTATCTGGCTATGAAACAAATAGCCTAGAAGCCTGTAAACTTTTAATGGAGATTTACTGTCAAGAAAATTGTGCTTTCTTAGGCCTTTAGTATAATCTCTAATGTCCTTAATAGGAAAAGAGCCTCTGAACAGCATAGGGAGAGGGGTAATATACTCATTGCCCATCTCAGAGTTGGCTGTTGAGGACAGTAGACAAGAAACATCCCCTCACAGAGCCAAACCAGAGGTAAGCAGATTGGCAAACTATGGGGACTCACAGGTTCGAGGAGTCCTGTCATATCATGGATATCACATTCAATATGGACCAGTCATCCCTACATGGTGTCTCCTTCACTTCCTCTTTTCTGTGCCACCCATATTAGTATATATGTTGTATATAGATAAGTGTACATTTAGCCATAAATCAATGAATCATGAGATACTATAATTGCACCCAATGAAAAGGAATGCACCTCACCCAGGGTCAACTGCTCACTCTCTGAAAAGCCCCCTCAAACTAACTTATTCGGAAACAAAGTGTATTGCTTACCACAGTACAAAAACCATTACCTTAATGGAGTATTAGTAGCATTTCAGAAAAACAAGGTCAAAGGCAAGATAATTATTAGGGCTTTTGTTTTGGTTTACAAATATTTGGGGACAGTTCAATGTTAGGGTCAAATGGGGATTGGATCAAGTCTGTTATATAATAGTTTAGGATTGGTGGACCCAGTAAGAGGAAATTTTGAAGGAAGCCCTGAAGAGTAAAATGGTTGAATGACCACAGCTGAGTGATCTATTGAGATACCCTAATGAGGGCAAGTTGAAAAAAGTTATTTGCTACATTATCCTGGAATGATGGAGATAGTCAATACAAGTGATGTTAATGTGCACCATGAGCTATGTGATTGTATATGGCTTGGGTTCTTACCAGAGTTTCTAAAATTTGGATTCAGTAACTCAGTCTTTGGGTTGATTTTTGAGGTGAGGTGTGTGTATTCCATGCAAGCGTGGGCATGTTTTAAACCATGCTTTGAAAGGACTGTATGTATGGCTACTGGGTGATCTAAGGAGTAAACTGCAGTGAGCATTTGTGTTTGTCTCCAAATATGTTTAACTCTATTCCCATTTTCCCTAGTGCCTGATTTCCATTTGGGATTCGTGTAGTTGCAGGGAACCTGACTCCTTTCCTGAAGTCCTGTGGAGAATGAATGGGACAACAACAAAGAGATTTACACATTTTATTCCCCTCCTCGTGATAAGCCCTTATTCTGATTGGTTCCAATGCATGACCGAAGTCTATCTCAGCAGAACGGATCTTGGAACACTTGCTGAGAATGTTCGGATAAAGCACTCTCTTGATCTGGATGGTGTGGGGATTGCAAGAGCTACAGCAGCATCAGCCATGTTGCTAGACTCAACGAACCAGGTGTAAGGACAAAGGCAACAACTCAGAGAAGAAGACAAAGCAGAGAGAACTCCCAAGAATGCAAAACAAGCCTCTGACCCTTGGGTTCCCTCCCAATTATCTCAGTGCTTCAGATGTCCATCTCACACTACCAAGGACAAAGCAAGGACACCTGAGTCAGATTGTTTTTGCTTTGCTTACCTCCTCAGTTTCTCTTGGTTCCTTCTTCACAGCATGAGAAGTACTTTCTGCTTCTTCTTGTCTGTGGGAACTGCCCTGGCATTACAACCTTTTTTGCTTATACTGAATGTCATAGTAAAACACAGAAATATGAATCATATAGAGGTGTCTTGATATGTGAAAGGAAAGTATTAGAATTCCAGGAAAAATGTTTCTCTAAAAATTCTGGTGTTCAAGGCAGTTGTTTCACCAGGTGCTCAAAAATGTCTAAGTGGAGCAGTGATCACTCTGTGTTAGTGTACTTGTGCTGTTCTGCTTAGCACTCATCGTGATTTGTAACAAAAATTATTTGGAGTAATTATTTGTTTACTCTCAGTGCCTTCCACTAGAATGTAAATTTTCTAAAGGCAGAGACTGTGTCTGAGTTTTCTTTTCCTTTGTTTCTTTAATTACTAGTTACTAAGCAGACTCTATGACATTAATTACATGTTAATATTTATTAGCAAGCAAATGTTTGTTAAATAAACAAGGAGCTAAATAAAAACACAAAGGCATCATATGTCTGGTAGTTACACATCTGAATTAACCATCTTCTCTTACATAGGAACAACACCTAATTATGAAGGGATAAATTGAGAGTAAAAAAAAAAGGAAAGGAGAATAGAAGGGGAGAGGGGTGGAGAAAAGAACAAAAGCTAAGAGCATCAATGAAGGTTACAGACACAGGAAGCTCAGCAGGAGTCTAACTTTCCTAAGGTTAGAAATCTATAGAATCAAATGTGAAACTGTCTCCAGGACTGTCCTGGCTTCCTTCTTCCTGGTATTTACATTTAATCTCTGTGAAGATTTGAACTAATCAAAAGCTAGTCTTTGCATTTCTACTTTCACCTATCTGTTCTTTAATTGTAAAAATTATTAAACAAAAGCTGAATTCATCCCAGAAGATTTCTATTATTGTCTGGAGGTGCATTGAGAACTGGCCAGTCCTCAGAATATCAAAAAATGTTGCAGAGCTTGCCCAAAATGACACACTTGCTTCTGTAGCAGCTATGCTACAGTTTCTAGTCAAAGGGGGAAACCGAACCTCTTAAAATAATATTTAAAAGTGACAAATTTTGAGGCATCAATTTCCTGATTTCAAACCATATTTTAAAGCTGTAGTAGTCAAAACAGTATGGTGTTTTGGTGCAGTCATTAAGAAAAATGATGTAAAAGTTCATCAAAAAATTAAAAGTAGAACTGCCATATGATCCAGCAAGCTCACTTCTGGGTGGAAATAAATCCAGAGAATATAAAATCAGTATCTCAAAGGCACATCTACTCTCTCACATATATTGCAGCATCATTCATAGTAATCAAGATGTGGAAACAACCTGCCTGTCAATGGATGGATAAAAAAATGTGTGGAACCTAAAAAGGTCAAACTCATAGAATTAAAGAGTAGAATGATGGTTGCCAGGTTCTCAGGGTTCAGAGGAGATGTGGAGAGGTTGCTCAAAGGATACTTTTCAGTTATAGATGAATAATTCTGGGGGAATATAGCATGGTGATTATAGTTCATAAACTGTGCTGTATTCTTGAAATTTGCTAAGAGAATAGATCTTAAACATTTTCACCACACACGCCAGAAAATGGTAATTATTTAAGGTGATGGATGTGTCAATTAGCTTGATTGTGGTAATCATTTCTCAACATATATGTATATCAAATCACTTCATATGATGCACCTTAAATATATACAATTTTTATTTATCAATTGTACATTGATAAAGCTGGGGGGAGAAAAATGACAAATTCAATGAATGCTCAACACAGAAAACTTTAGACACACACACAACAAAAAAAAAAAAAGCAAAATAAAACCACCTATTCAAAAATCCAAAGATAACTACTCCTTCTTTGTGTATGACTATACTTTGAAGGGGTATTTTATTCTAAGTGCCTAAATATTGTCTGGAAATGTTTTTTTACTTTCTTCCACATTATTTCTTATTTCCTGTCCAATTCAAAACTTTGTTGTTATTTAAATACACAATGATACCTGGTGACTAAATCTCAGATCAGAGCCAGTAAAAAATGCCAACACTGTATATAGTACTTTAAAATACACTAGCAAATATTGACACTTTTAAAAATGTTATTCTCAGATACAGTGGTTTTCAACTTAACATTAAAAAGGTTTCAGAATGAAACAGGAAATACCAAAGAACCAAGCTTTTTTCACTTCTGCTGACTCTGGCTTTTCAATTCTGCAATGATAGATTAAACAAATTTCCACATCTGTAATCCCACATCCAATAGTTCCTTACTTTCTCACATGACCCCTCACCAGCTGCATATAATTTTTATAAGTAATTATACTCTTAAATAAATTTATTTTTTCACTATCCAGGACAATGTATATTGTTATAAAATCTACTATAATGGGAAGGCTGAAGTAAGCCTAAGAAATCATATAACTTTCCTGATTCATAAACTGGAGATCTTTTGTAGTTTAATTAACTTGAAGTCGGTGCCAAACATCTTAACTTTTATTAGCTTGAGGATAACTTACTCTCAGCAATCTCCATCAGAAAACACACAGGCTCATAAGAAAACAATAGTTCACATCAGTGAATAATTCTTCCTTGAGATTAAACAAAGTATTTGACACTAGGATATTGTAATTTATATTTAATGATTGAAATAGTGTGTTCTCCTCTTGTTACAGTTCACATTTTTACTTATTTTTTTAAAACACACCCTTTGCATCATATCTGAGGCTTCTGCAATCAAGCACCCATTTTGTTACAGCTGTCTCTTCCCCTTTCTTTCTATTTTCAAATGAACAAATGCTTTTATCTTCCCTAGCTTATACATGATATTTCACATATAAGTAATTAGCCCCCTCCTGCAGGTATTTTTTTAAGTTTTAGTCATAATTAAAAGGTCACTGATTTCATTTCCATGAGCCAGTAATTCACTCTAATTAATTATAAAAGTGAACTCATAACATGTATGCCATTAAACCCCATTGGTAAGAAAATGAACACAACAAAGATTAAGTACAACAAGATCTTTGTAGAGAAATGCTTTTAAAAAGAATTTTTAAAATATATTTTATTATGTTATTACAGTTGTCCCATTTCCCCCCCCCTTAATTCCCCTCCACCCTGCACACCCCCTCCCATCCACATTCACCCCCTTTAGTTCATGTCCATGTGTCATACGTATAAGTTCGTTAGCTTCTACATTTCCCATACTGTTCTCCCCCTCCCCCTGGCTATTTTCAACCTACATTCTATGCTACCTATTCTCTGTAACTTTTCCCTCTCTCTCCCCTTCCCACTCCCTTGTTGCTAACCCTCCATGTGATCTCCATTTCTGTGGTTCTGTTCCTATTCTAGTTGTTTGCTTTGTGTTTTTTAGGTGTGGTGGTTAGTAATTATGCTGTCATTTTACTGTACATGTTTTTTATCTTCTTTTTCTTATATAAATCTCTTTAACATTTTATATAATAAGGGCTTGGTGATGATGAACTTTTTTAACTTGACCTTATCTGAGAAGCACTTTATCTACCCTTCCATTCTAAATGATAGCTTTGCTGGATAGAATAATCTTGGATGTAAATCCTTGCCTTTCATGATTTGGAATACTTCTTTCCAGCCCCTTCTTGCCTGTAAGGTCTCCTTTGAGAAATCAGCTGACAGTCTGATGGGAACTCCTTTGTAGGTAACTGCTTCCTTATCTCTTGCTGCTTCTAAAATTCTCTCCTTCATTTTAATCTTGGGTAATGTAATTATGATGTGCCTTGGTGTGTTCCTCCTTGGATCCAACTTCTTTGGGACTCTCTGAGCTTCCTGGGCTTCCTGGAAGTCTATTTCCTTTGCCAGATTGGGGAAGTTCTCCTTTATTATTTGTTCAAATAACTTTTCCAATTGTTGCTCTTCCTCTTCTCCTTCTGGTACCCCTATAATTTGGATGCTGGAATGTTTAAAGGTGTCCTGGAGGTTCCTAAGCCTCTCCTCATTTTTTTGAATTCTTGTTTCTTCATTCTTTTCTGATTGGATGTTTCTTTCTTTCTTCTGGTCCATTCCATTGATTTAAGTCCCAGTTTCCTTCTCATCACTATTAGTTCCCTGTACATTTTCCTTTATTTCACTTAGCACTGTCTTCATTTTTTCATCTAGTTTGTGACCAAATTCAACCAATTCTGTGAGTATCTTGATTATCAGTATTTCGAATTGTGCATCTGATAGGTTGGCTATCTCTTGGTTGCTTAGTTGTATTTTTTCTGGAGCTTTGATCTGTTCTTTCATTTGGGTGATTTCTTTTGTCTAGGCACACCTGTTACACAGTGAGGGGCAGAGACTTAAGTATTCACCAGGGTGGGGCAACCCAGTTGCTGGGTTGTGAAGCTGTATGTGGGGCAGGGGTCCGAGAGGGATCAATGCCATCTGCTTGGCTCTCTGCTGGATTTCAGTCACTTCCCTTGCTTCCCCCAAGCAAACTGGGCCTTTCTGGTGCTGATTCCCATTTGGGTGGGTTTGTGTACATTTTAGGACCCTGTGGGTCTCTCCAGTGAACTCTCTTGTGAGGCTGGGAGTTTCTCCTGGCACCTCAAACCCCACAGCTGTTTTCATTCAGTGTATTGAGGCTTTATTTCCCCGCACTGGGACACTAGGTTGCCCGGTTTGTCTCTCTCCTCAGTTTCACCTGGTTTATCTGCGCAAGAATATGGGATCGCCCATACGCCAGCTGCCTTATGCTCTGCACCCCTCCACAGTCTGCCGCCTCGCTGGGTCTGCCCACTGCCACTTTGGGAGCCCAGGGTCCTCCAGCCACCAATTTGTCATGACCCCTCTCTGCCAAGCCACCCAACTCCTCCCCTCCTACCAGTCTGGATGAATACGTCTGCTTCAACTCCTTGGTTGTTGGAGTTCTATACAGTTCAACTTTCTGTCAGTACTAGTTGTTTTTTGTTTCTAAATTGTTCTTGTCCTTATTTTGGTTGTGCGAGGAGACACAGTATGTCTACCTATGCCTCCACCTTGGCTGGAAGTTTGTAGAGCAATGCTTTTTATGTCTCATTGTTTTGCAATTTACCCAAGCCATTTTTTTCAAATTTTGCTTTCAGCCATTAGATTTCTGAGTTTTCTTTTTGGCCACTAGAGGTCACATGCTTATTTTTGTTATACAGTGTTTTGGGGCCTGCCTGAAAAATACCATTTATCCATCTTTTATATACTGATCCATTAATTCACTAAGCATTTGTTCAGCATTGTTCTGTGCCACCATAGTACTACTTTCAACAGAAGAGGAAGTTGTAGAGTTTCTTTTATTTGCCTCTTTCCCTGTGTTTTCATCTGTAACACTCTCTACCTCCTGTCTCCCCCTGCCCTGTTCTGTCAGGCATCTCCCGTCCTCTTTCTTTATCTTTACCTCTCATTTTGTGGTGGTTGTTGTTGTTTTTTGGGGGGTTGTTGTTATTGTTATTGTTGTTTTTTTCCACCAATTAACATTAAAACTTGATAATAAGTTTCCCATCTGGAAATATTTATTCACTCTGGTCTTCTAGCTACTCATGTAAGTCTCACAAACCCTTCAGAGAGGAGTTCTCATGAGGTGATCAGAGTTTCCACTGCCACTTCCCATTTCTCCTCTCCCTGCAGTTGCACACCATTGAAGCTTCCCTAACAAAACACTACATCTTTGATACCTCCTCTCTTTCTCCCCACATCAAATAATTAACTGAGTCCTGAGGTCCTACCTCTTCAATAGTTCTAGAATCTAGATCACTTTCCTTCTTGCCTCCCCTTCATTCAGGCCCTAATTATTTCTCAGTCTAAATTACCCACAATCCCTAAATGGCCTCATGGCATTAGTCTTGCTTCCCTCCAATATTCTGCCACCCTTACCAGAGTGATCTTACTAAAGCACGTTGAACCATGCCACCACCTGGCTAAGACCCTTCCATGGACCTTCAGGAGAAACCCAAGTCCCTAGGAGGATACAAGAGCAAGTGGCCTTTGCTCACCCCTCCCCTACATTCCTTCTCTCTCCCTTTCCCCAGACTTTCAGCCCACAAATTTCTGGCTTGTTCCTTTGATTATTGCTGATTTTTGCACCCACACTTTTCTTCTGTGTTGAATTTCGTTCTTTAGAGGCCTTTCTTCAAAAGCCCATGGGTAATAAACAGTCTCTTTATATCCTGAAGTAGCTTTATTTCATTCTCACTTTTGAATAACTTCTCTGAAAACAGAATGCTAGCCTCACAGTTATTTTTTCATACGCCTTTGAAGATAAGATTCTAATGTTTTCTAGCACAGAGCATTGCTAATGAGGACGCTGCTCTTACTTCAGTTGTAATTCTTGGTAAATGACCTATTTTTTCCTCTCCACTTGGTTTTTCAATTTTCAGTTTCTTCTTATTGCTTTGCAGTTTCATTCTTATGTATATGCGGTTTGTTTTTAGTTTTACTAATTAGAATACATACTATTTTTTAAATTTGAGAGTGCTGATTATTTTGTTCTGGAAAATCCTGAGCTTTCATTTTCCCCCATTCTTTGTAGTTTTCTTCCTTTTACTCTAAGTAAATATATAGAAGTTGATCACTTTATCTTACCTTCTCTTACTTTTCTTACCCTAGGGAGTGGAAATTTTTCTCTGCCCCTCTGGGAACTCATTCTGCTCCTGTTGAGGGCAATCTGCCCATGGTCCCATACTACTTTGCTGATTCATGTGTCTAATTTGGGGGGTTGGTATTACATAACTGACTTGCCTACAGAAATAAGCATGTTTTTTTCCCTAGTCCTATCACTTATAAGGTGGTATTTTGTCTTCTGCTGAAACTTAGCTTTATTTATCAATTGGCTTAGACTTAGACCAGGTGAGTGGAGCTATTTATTGGTTCCCCCTCAAAAATATCAGGACATTTCAGCAAAAGTTAGTCTATGTCACAGTGACCCAACGCACTCTTTTCTGCCACTGTCTTAAAGTAGCAATGGATTCATTTATTCAACAAATATCTACTGAGCATCTATAATGTGCTAGGCTCTGAGGGTACATCAGTGAACAAAATGGTTATTATCTCTGCTTCATGAAGTTCACATTCTAGTAGAAGAAGAATGGAAGATATAAAAATAATAAGTGCCACTCTGGCTGGTGTGGCTCCATTGGTTGGAGTGTCATCCTGTAACTGAAAAGTTGTGGGTTCGATTCTGGGTAAGGGCACATTGCAGGTTCAATCCCCAGTCTGGGTGTGGATGATCCCGGGTCCAGGCGCATGTGGGAGGCAGCCAATCAATGTTTCTCTCCCTCCCTTCCTGTCTCTCTCTCTAAAAGCAGTGAAAAAATGTCCTTAGGTAAGGAAAACAAACAAATAAATAAATAAATGAAATGGGGCAGGGAGCCAAAAAAGCAGGTTTGGGGATTGGGAATGTCTAGTGGGGAAGTGGGATAAAATAGGGAGGTAAAAGACAACCTCACTGAGAACATAATATTTGAAGCATTTGTATAAAGACTTAAAAAAAGTGAGAGAATAGACCATTCAGATATCATCAGGAAGAGGAAACAGCTTTGAGGAAGGAAGAGGAAGGAGGCCAATGGGGTTGGAGAGGAGAACATAGAGGTAAAAAGAGAGAAAGTTCATGGAAGAAGACATCAAAGAGGAGATGTGTGGAGGGAAGCAGGTCAGGTGAGACAGAAAAGGTGGTTGTAATGATTCGAGCTTTCATTCAGAGTGATGTGGGCTGCCAAGGCAGGCTTTCAGCAGAGGAACAACATCATCTGACTTGTTTTCAAAGGATTGCTATTGCTGCTGTATTCAGAATGACCCCAGAAGTAGCAGGATAGAAGCAGGGAAATCAGTCAGGGGATAATCCTAGTGAGTGGTACTAGTGTCTTGGAAAAGGGGGGAAGAAATGCTAACAGGTTGCCAGATTCTGGACATATTTTACAAATAAGCCAAGAGGAAGTCACAATGAATTGTTAGTTGGATATAAAAACCTGTGCCATCAACTGCTTTCCAGAGTGAATGCCTCTTAGGAAATACTGAAAAACCCTAGTGACCCCTGTAGGGACCATATTTCAATCATTTAAAATGGAACTTTTGGGATTTAAGTTATTCCCAATGTGACATACCACTGCATAGATAAATTACATTAAAATTCTTGTTCTCCAGTATCAATAAATACTTTTGAGAACATATCATGTGTAGAAATACATAAAACATAGTTTTAATAAGAAAAATTTATCCACAAGTCTATATCTAACCATAGTAACTGCCGTGTATCATATTGAGAGTCTACTAAAGTGAAACTGATGTTTTGTGAAATTCTGTACAATTTAAATCTTTATATGCTGTTCAGTGATACTGGAAAAAATGTACCATTCCTCTTCTTTTCATAGCTTTAATAAGCTTTCATATAAAGACCAAATGAGGATCCAGCTACTAAATAGGAACATACTAAATGATTGCGTTTCTTATTACAGGCTATTTAAATCAAATACAACCTGATAAAGTCAAACCTTGAGTGGTGATTTCAATAAGATTATGAAATAAAACTTCATAGACACTCCTTGAAGACTCCCAACTTGTTCACACTCTACTATCTAAGGTAGGGTTGTGAAACTATCAGTTCACCAAGGTAAGTAATAAAATGACCTGTCATCTATATATTTCTTAATTATTCAAATGTAAAAAGGTAACATCAAGTCAAAAAAGTACCATTGTCTTTACAGTTAATACCAAAAACACTTGTTGGGAGCAAAAGAAAAATGCAAATTTTTATTGGCCATTTGCATCAAGATATCAAAATTGGAACATGAAGGAACATATTCTATAGTCACTAATATTCATAAATAATGTAATCTGTCCTCCCATTGACTCTTGCCATCCAGGCCAGTTCCAAGTCATTTCCTTTTATCTGCTATCATTTTGTGTTTGAAGAAACATCTAAACATCAAGGCATGAATGACCTTCACTCCTTACCTCCAGAGGCAAAGGTTACAGAAGTGAATGTCAGTATCTCCCTAGATGAACAGGAAGAATGTCAAGGACCTGCTTTATAACATAGTAATCTGGGGATTTTTTCATTTGGAGAGTCTATTGTTTTTTCCACTGCCATCTGTAACAAAACAGGGAAATGAGTTTTTTTAAAAAATCAATGTTAAATGTAAACAAATCATTTGGGCTCCACTTGGCTCCATAGTATTTTATGTTTACTTTGCAGAAGTAACCTTTCCAGGCATTGGTCAATCCCTGTATGATAAATAAAACTATCTTTAAAATTGGAGTATGATGTCACCACAAACATGGTGTGATGGAAACGAGGATATAGCCCGTGCTTATTTATCCAGAATGACAGGAGGATAGACAATTGAATACTCTCATTAAGTAAGAATTATTGTACATAGATTACCAACTTTCCAGGAAACAGAATACAAACAGAATATCTTTAGACTATCTTTAAACTAAGAAGAGGTTAACCCATTTGGTTCACAAAGGTAACTATGGCATACTAATAATTATGAATGTTAATTTAGGCTGCTAGCTTTCAATTTGACCTGGAAAGTGTTAATTTTGACAAGTTCTTGCCATATTTGCAACTTTATTATTTGTCTTTCTTATAAAAGAGATGTACAAATGAACATTTTTTAACTCCTATAGTTTGAGCTTTTAAAATATTTTATTTCAGAGACAAGGAAGGAAGCATATAAAACCACAATAATGAAAACCCTGATATAGAAATAATAGAGAAAAGGCACATTGTTTTCATATCACTTCTAATTACTAATCATTTAGTGCAAATATGAATCATGATTTAAAATATTTAAAAATTCTGGTTAAAGTTGCAAAAAACTACTTAAGCTGTATATTCTTGTCCTACATTTGCTTTTATTTTATAGTAAGAATAAATCTTCTAATCAAAATGATTGATTATGGAGCATAAATATGAATATAAAATATCCTGGAAATACTTTATCCTGCTTTTGTATACATGTCAAATTCAAAGATCAATCTTACCTTTCTTTTGTGAATGTTAAAATTTCAAATCTGTATTCAGCGTGGGAGGATGTTTTAGTAGAAACCAAAAGCTCTCTGATCACCTGAGTTTTTACTAGCCTCCTAAGCAGCAAAAACTTCCTCAGTTCTTTCTTGTCTTTGAAAGGTCTATAGCGTTCCAGGAATGCAGGCATTTTATGACACAGCAGTGGCCAACAATTCCAGCTGGAAGGGAAAGGCCATGAAACTTCAGACACCAAAAGTGGCCCTGCCCACCAGGCATCATTGACATGATGTGGAGAAGATTGAGTGTGAGTCTGTAAGACACTGTGTCTTCCTAGATCCCGTCTGCTCTCCTTTCTCAGCATTCACCATCTTCTGATTGCTGTGCTGCTTACAGCTGAATCAGTGATTTCAGACACCCACCCTTGTGTACTGGAGTTACCTTGATGCAAGTGCCTGGAAGGTTAGGTGTTCTCCCTCATTCCAGTCCCTCTCCCAAACTACCAGATCTACCTGTAGCCAATGACTGATTCCTAGGAGGGTATGAAACCCCAGCTCCTTTGCCTCCAGATAAGATAATCTCTGAAATGTAATTTATATTCCTGAGCTCCCCACAGGATCAGGCTAAGTCTGAAGCTACACCTGAAATCACACTACTGCTTGGCTTCTTTACCTTTCTCCTCTCACTTGTTTCTCCAGAGTGTTCCTTTGGAGACCACTTTCACCTGAATCATGAACTGAAGTTATACTTCAGAGAACTTGATCTATCACACAACACAGGCAAAGCTCAGTATCCAAGAGTCCAACCACAGTATCTCAGTTCAGGCAAATAGGTATCCAAGATAAAAAGTAGAGGCAGAAATAGGGTATGGGAAAGGTGACATTCAGAATCAGAATCTGGGGCTAAAAGGCAGCACCAGTGAACCAGTGAATTTTGATGGCCGCTATCAAAAAGGACCGATGTTCAGGGGAGAACTCAACTCTAGAAAAGAATGGGACTTTGGCGAGTTATAAGAATAGGCACATGAAACCAATGGAGAAGTCTAGTTATAAAAAGTGTGTCAAATTTTATAGTTTTATGCCTTTTCTGTCATTTCACCTGAAATAGGTACTTCTCAATCTCCCATTATCACCTGCTGTTGAGCCTGAAAATTTGAATGTCTCTGAAAACACATTCCTGATGTCCCTTCCTCCTCCATATAAAGCTGTTTTCAGTGCCCATAGCACAGTTATAGTCACTCTCTCCTCTCTGCCATCTCTATTATGGGTACATAACTCTGTTATTACAATTATCATCTAATATTATTGTAGATGTTTCACTTTTTTTGTCCCTTTATAGATTGTAGCAGAACAAGGTCTGTCTTATGGATTGTTTATCTCTAGAACCTGCCAAGATGTCAAAAGCAACTATGAAGAATTGAAAGGACTATCTTGTAGAACAATGCAGAACTCAATTACATGACTGGGGTAAAGCTCCAAAACAGACTGGAGCTGCTCCAACAGATCCGTCAAAGCTGGGCTGGCAGACAGAGCCATGGCTGGCAGTTGAGGACTAAGCAGCACACCTGAGGGGACGGAGAAAGGCGGTGACAGCTGTGGGGCCAAGAACCAGACTGGGTTCGGGAAGCTTTTATTTCTAAATTCACGCCCTTCATATCCCCAAATTAAGAAATAACATAAATATCTTATTTTGTTCTTCTACAAAAGAAAAATCAAATGTATTTTATATAAAAAAACTAAATATCAGGATCCTATCAAGTGAACAGTTGTCTTTCTTTCCATCTTCCCTCTCCTACAATTTAATGTAATGCTTGTTTCATAGTTGAAAAAAATGAAGTTTAAGATCTATTTGCTACGCAGTTCAATTGAAGAATTTGCTTTAAAAATAAATTTAAACCCTGGCTGGTGTGGCTTAGTGGATTGAGTGCCAGCCTACCAACCAAAGGGTCGCTGGTTCGATTCCCAGTCAGGGCACATGCCTGGGTTTCAGTCCAGGTCCCCAATTTGGGGCACGCAAGAGGCAACCACAACTTGATGTTTCTCTCTGTCTCTTTCTCCCCCTCTTCACCTCTCTCTAAAAATAAATAAATGAAATTAAAAATAAATAAATAAATTTAAATTATTAAATAAGTGATTTTACATTATCTGTGCATTTTATTCAGGACATCTTTTTTCTCTATAACTTTTAAAAATAGACAGTTGGTTGTATTGAGAATCCTATCAGTGTTTTGATATCTTGATTCATATAATTATAAACAGTTTATTAACTTACTAAAAACACTATTGAGTTGTACTTGATCTATGGTTCAACAACTGTGGAAACACACATGATTTTAGTTCATTCAGATTTTTGTTTCACAGACTCACTGCATTTAGTAAAGATGGTGCCATAAGACTTGCATGGTGGAGGACTGCCGATTTAAATGATGGACTCTCCCTTGTAGAGACTTACTTTTCTTTTTTTTCTCCCAAGTCTTTCAACTTTATTTTATTTTATTCATTTTATTTTTGAACAGTTACAATTTATTTTATTTTTTAAATTATATGTTATTGATTATGCTGTTACAGTTGTGCCAATTTTTTCCCCTTTACCCTCCTCTACTTAGCACTCCCCAATCACTCAATCACCACGCTACTGTTCATGTCCATGGGTCATGCATAGGTTCTTTGGCTACCCCGTTTACTATCCTGTACTTTCCATCCCCATGGCTATTCTATAACTACCTGCTTGTACTTCTTAAGCCCCTTACCTCTTCATCCATTCCCCCATAACCTGGAAGCCATCAAAACATTCTCAATGTCCATGATTCTGTCTCTGTTCTTCTTGTTTGTTTTTTTAGCTTCCATTGTTGATAGATTATGTATGTATTGATATTTTATTGTTCATGATTTTGATCTTCTTTTACTTAAATAAGTCCATTTAACATTTCATATAATAATTGTTTGGTGATGATGAACTCCTTTAGGGTTTTTTTTTCTTGTCTGGGAAGCTTTTTATCTAACTTTTGGTTCTAAATGATATCTTTGCTGAGTAGAACAATCACAGCTGTAGCTGCCTGCTTTTCATGACTTTGAATATTCCTTGCCAGTCCCTTCTAGCCTGCAAAGTTTCTTTTGAAAAATCAGCTGACAGTCTTATGGGAATTCCCTTGTATGTAACTACTTTTCTCTTACTGCTTTTAAGATTCTCTATCTTTAATATTTAGCATTTTAATTATGATGTGCCTTGGAGTGGACCTCTTTCAATGCCTCTTATTTGGGATACTCTGTACTTCCTGGACTTGCATGTCTGTTTCCTTCACTAAATTAGGGAAGTTTTCTTTCACTATTTTTTTCAAATAGATTTCTAATTTCTTGCTCTTTCTCTCACCCTTCAGGCACCCCTATTACATGAATGTTGGAATACCTGAAGTCATCCAAGAGGTTGCTTACACTATCCTCATTTTTAAAAAATTTTTAACTTTTTTTTGCTCCTTGCAATTCTGATTGGGTGTGTTTTGCTTCCTATGCTCCAAATCATTGATTGATCCTAGGCTTCATACACTCTACTCTTGTTTCCCTGTAAATTCTTCTTTATTTCAATTAATGTTTCCTTCATTTCTGAGTGGATCTTTTTCATGCAGCCAAGGTCCTCACTAAGTTCCTTGAGTATCCTTATAACCAGTGTGTTGAACTCTGTATCTGATAGATTATCTCCATTTCATTTAGTTCTTTTTCTGGAGTTTTGATCTGTTCTTTCATTTAGGCCATGTTTCTTTGTCTCCTCATTTTGGAAGCCTCCCTGTTTTTGTTTCTGTATATTGAGTTGAGCTGCTATGACTCCCTGTTTTGGAAGTATGGCTTAATGTAGTAGGGTTGAGTGGCATAGCATCCCTTATCACACAATGTGGGTACTCAAGGTGTGCCCTTCATGTGAGCTGAGTATACCTCCCTCTTATAGTTGAGCCTTGATTGCTATTGGCAGGTCAGTGGGAGGGATTTACCCAGGCCAGTCAGCTGCAATGACTGGCTGTGACCACTGACCACCAATCTCCACCCTCCATGGAGGATCAGCTGTGCAGGGGCAGGGTGGAGGTTCTCCGATGTGGTCTGTAACTGTCCCCTGGATTTTCAGGCCCTGGGGTTTCCTGGGTGGTGCAGGCCAAGGTCAGCCTCACCTGTGTTTTGCCTGGAACCATCCTTCCTGAGCTATAAAGCAATCTGAGATAGCTGCTACTTATCCTGGGATTGGAGATTCCCAGGCAAAGCCAAGCTGTGAATCTAAGCTGGTTGATACTAGTGCTGAGTCTGGGGCCTCTTAGCAAGAGATACAGGGGTTGGTGGCTCACCATGGCTGGCTATTGTTTGTTTGAGAGGATTTAGGAAGTTGTGAAGCATGAGCTAAGACCAGACATTCATATGGAAAAACAATGAAACACTGATCTGTTACCATAGCCTTCTTGCCTACAGCATACTCCTGAAACAGCCACCAAATTTACCTTCCTAAAATACAAGGTATATCATGTTATATCTACCAAAAAACTTTCAGTGCCTCCCCATTGCTTTTTGTCAGAGTAAACATGTTGCCACCTTTCTTGGCAGTTTAAGTTATTACTTGCATGAGTGCTGCTCTCATAGTAGGCCACTTACTTACAAGCAAGTCTCTGAGACAGCAAGTATTTCCACTCTGTTGTTTACTTTACTAACTCCCACAACTTAGAATATCCTTTCTACTGATAAGATACCTATTCATCTCTCAATGCCCTGTTCAAATGACATCTTCTTTAATTAATACTTTAAGTTTTCTAACCCTAAATTGTAAGCATCTCAAGCATCAGGACTGTGTCTTAATCAATCTTATCTTGATTATCCAATACTTAAAACAATATTTGCCTATAAATAATGTCTATTTAATGTTTCTTTTGTTGAAGAGTTTTCTGAATCTTCTATCTTCTGAAATTACAAGATCCAGCTTATAGTCTCCAGTCTGATCCTCCTTAAATCTAAACTTCCAACTATTGCCAGAATAATTTAATATTTAAATGACCTTGTCATTCCAATTATTAAAATGCTTCAATGACCCTCTGTCAGTCATTCAAGTCATTAAATAAATATTCCTGGAGTATCTAGCATATGATAGGCACTGGGATGAGAAGTGTAAACAGAATGAAAATCATCCTTGACTTCAGGTGAGTATAGTCTAGTGCAAGATGCAGTTAAAAGGCACACATACATAGAGCACAAATTTATCCTAACTACTTAGAAAAAAGTGCAAGACATACAAGAGAGTACAAAAAAGATCTGAACATATGTTATTTGTCTCTTCATCTCTTTGAGAAATTACCAGAGTTGTTGCCAAAACTTATTAGTGTGTTGAATCAAACAGAACTCTTCCTGCTTTGCTGTTATATAACATCAAATGAATTTTGGGAAAACCGTAAAGATGCCTATTCATAATTCATTTTTTAGTTCATCAGTGGTGATAACTTTTCAACACTGCTCATATAGATACAGACAAATGTATCTTCTACGCAAAAAGTCCATATGCTTTTCCATGAATCTCACAATTTAAATATATGTGTAAAGTAGATAAAAGGGAGAACAGAAGTAAATGAAAAGAGAAGACAAAAACAGAATTAAAAAAATGAGCAACATACACTCAGTGGGTCCCAGAGACTGGCTTTAAGGCACAGCCATTCCATACACTTTCCTAGGAACCAGACAATGCTTCCCCTTCATGGGGGAGGCATAAAAACACATTACTGGTTTCTGGCTGTCCCAAAATCTGAGTTCTGGAGGCCCCACACACTAACTTACTAGGGGCTCTGCCTTGCTGAATTCAGAGAAATAATCTGGGACAGATTCAGATGAATGGCTCAGGGGTGGGGAAAGACACCCACCATTTTCCCTGAAAAGCACTTCCCATGGGAGATCCAGGAGTTCTACCCTCCTAATTCTGCCAGAAACCCTCTGAGAAACAGTTAGGTCAGCAAATAATCTAAGATGGACCACAGTCCAACAGGCAAAGACAGGCAGAGATGGTTTCTGTGGTGCTTTGGAACATTTGCTGATCCACCCCTGGATCCACCCCAGAAATGATAAGAGCTAGCTTTCAGCACAGCTTGGCCCATCCTGTGCTCAGCCAAACATGGAGGAAATAGCCATGAACTGTGGATTGCTGGTAGCTCTGAACAGGCTGCTGAGGGCTAGAGGTGGACCACACCTGACATTGGCTTACACCAACCTCAGACACATCAGGGCCATATCCAAAGGAGGAACCCAGCAGACAAGCACTAAACTCTGTTGCTGAGACAAATTCCTCTGTTCTTTCACAGTATTTTTGTTATTTTTTCTCTTTCTTATAGCCTTTTAATTATTTTTTTAATATTTCTTCTATTTTGGCTGCTCTATTTTTAATATCTCTTATTTTAATCTTAGATATTCTAACTTCAATTTTCCTTCCTTTTCTTTTTTTTTGTTATTCTTTCTCTTTGTCCCCTTTTTCTGTTTTCCTCATTCTATTATTACTTATATTAGTTCTCTTTCCTTTCTCCTCTCAAAATCACTTTTCTCTCCTTTGGCCTTATTCTTTTTTCTTATTTTCTTTCTTTTTTCTTTTCTTTTTTCATCTTCCTCTGCTATTCTATTTATCTTTTCACTTTTATTATTATTTGCTCCTCTTTGTTGATTTTGCTGTTGTTGGGGGCATTGCTTGTTTTGGTTTTGATTTTGATGTTATTTTGTTTTGTTCTGTCAGCACCTGTACAACAGTGTACAAGATATGGTTCGGGTTGAGCCTCTCAGTCAGCCAGCTGGAGGGGGGATTGCACCAATGAATGGACCAACAACAATCAGGACCCAAATACAAGAGGAGAGCACACATAACCCACACAAAAGACATTCCTAGAGCATTCAACTCAGGAAATCATGGAGATTGCACCACTGGGTCCCACAGGAATCCTAGCACATAAGGCCACTCCATAAAGGCAAGGAGTCAAAGCAGATTTATCTTATACATAGAAACAAACAAACAAACAAAAAAGAAAACTAAAATGGAGATACAAAGAAACAACCTCCAAACAAAAGAAAAGGAGGAATCCCCAGAAAAACAGCTAAATGAAATTGAGGCAAGCAAATTATCAGACTTAGAATTCAAAGTAATGGCTAAAAGGACGCTTAAGAAACTTAGTGACAACTACAAGGAAGTTAGCAGAACTATATCAGCATGAAAAAGGGAGCATACCTGAACATAATAAAGGCCATGCATGAAAAATCTACTGCCAACATTATACTCAATTGGGCAAAAACTAAAAGCATTTCCCTTAAGATCAGGAACATGAGAGAGATATCCATTTTCACTTCTCTTATTCAACATAGTACTGGAAGTACATCACACCATAGCAATCAGACAAGAAGAAATAAAAGGCATCAAAATTGGAAAGAAGAAAGTAAAACTGTCATTATTCATAGATGCCATGATATTGTACATAGAAAACCCTATAGAATCCACCAAAAAACGACTTGATCTAATAAATGAATTTGGCAAAGTAGCAGTATAGAAGTCAATATTCAGAAATCAATGGCATTTATATACATCAATAATAAACTATCAGAAAGTGAAACTAAGAAAACAATACCATTTAAATTGCAACAAAAAATGAAATAAAATACCTAAGAATAAATATAACCAAGGAGGTAAAAGACCTATACTCAGAAAACTATACAACACTATGGAAAGAAACTGAGGAGATACAAATAAGTGGAAGCATAGACTGTGTTAATGGGTTGGGATAGTTAAGATCATTAAAATGTCCATATGACCCATAGAGATCTATAGATTCAATGCAATGCCTATTAAAATTCCAATGGCATATTTTACAGGTCTAGAACAAACATTCCAAAAATTTATATGCAACAAAAAAGGACTTCAAATAACCTCAGCAATCTTGGGAAAGAAGAACAAAGTTGGAGAGATCACAAAACCTTATATCAAGCTATATTATAAGGCCACTGTAATTGAAACAGTCTGGTACTGGCATAAGAACAGACATGCAGATCAATGGAACAGAACAGAGAGCCCAACCCTGGCTGGCTCATTGGATTGCATGGCAGCTTGTGAACCAATTGGTTGCTGCTTTGATTCCCAGTCAGGGCACATGCCTGGGTTGTGGGCCAGGTCCCCAGGAGGGGGCATGCTAGAAGCAACCACACATTGATGTTTAGCTCCCTTTCTTTCTCCTTCCTTTCTACTCTATCTAAAAACAAATAAATAAAATCTTTAAAAAAAACATAATAGAGAGCTCACACATCAATGCATGTCCTTATGGTTAATATTTGACAAAGGAGGCAAAAGCATACAATGGAGTAAAAATAGCCTCTTGAATAAATGGTGTTGGAAGAACTGGATTGCACACACAAAAAAATAGACCACCAACTTACACCATACACCAGAATAAACTCAAAATAGATAAAAGACTTACATATAAGTTGTGATACCATAAAAATCCTAGAGTAAAACATAGGCAGTAAAATTTAAGATATCTCACATAGCAAGATTTTTGCTAATGTATCTCCTAGGGCAAGAATTATAAAGGAAAAATAAACAAATGGCACGATATCAAATATAAAAGCTTCTACACAGCCAAAGAAATCATCATCAAAAATGAAAAAGGAAATCACTGTATGGGAAGACATATTTGCCAATGATACATGAATCAAGTGTTTAATCTCAAAATATATAAAGAACTTATATGACTCAACACCAGGAAGACAAATAACCAAACTTAAAAATGAGCAAAGGATCTTAACAGACACGTCTCCAGAGAGGACATACAGATGGTCCAGAGACATATGAAAAGATGCTCAACATCACCAGCCATTAGAGAGATGCAACTTAAAATCACAATGAGAAATCACCTCACACCTGTCAGAATGGCTATCATTAATAAATCAGCAAACAAGTTCTTTCAAGGATGTGGAGAAAAGGGAAACTTAATGCACTATTGGTGGGAATGCAGACTGGTGCAGCCACTGTAGAAAACAGTATGGAATTTCCTCAAGAAATTAAAAATGTCACTGCCCTTTGATACAGAAATTCCCCTGCTGGCAATATATCCTAAGAATCCTGAAACACCAGTTCAAAAGAATATATGCACTTTTATTCACAGCAGCATTTTTACAATAGTCAAGATTTGGAACAGTCTAGGTGTCTATCAGTAGATGAGATTAAAAAAAACTGTGGCACATTTACACAATAGAATACAATGCAGCAGTCAAAAATAAGGAATTCTTACCTTTTGCTAAGTGAAATATTATGCTAAGTGAAATAAGCCAGTTGGTAAAAGATAAATACCACATAATCTCACTTATAAGTGGAATCTAATGAATAAAATAAACTAATGAGCAAAATAGAATCAGAGGCATGGAAACACGGAAGAGACTGACAGATGTAAAAGGGGTGGGGAAGGTGGGGACTAGTTGGAAGAAGGTGAAGGGATTAGACAAAGAACATATATGAAGGACCCATGGTCATGGACAGTGATGTGGGAATGACGATGAGATTGGGGACTGGCAAGGTGGAAGTGGGCAAAGGTGGAAAAAATTGGGACAACTCTAATAGCATAATTTGCAATTAAATATTTAAATTTAAAAAGAAACAGTATGAGCCCCTAATCCTTTATGTTTATTCATCATTGGCAATAGTTATACCCAAGAGGTAGACCCATATGTACCTTTCCTATAGAAATGTGCTGCTGAGTACAATTCTATTGGGAAAGGCATTGATGATCCCTTTCCAGGAAACATTGCTGACATTCCAGGAAAGTTACTTTAATAAGAAATGTTTTTATGACTTTTTTCCAGATACAAAATATTAAGAGGAAATATGCACTTAATAGTCTGAAAGGGAGCAGTGTCTAACAGGCTCTGTTAGTTTTCCCAATTGAGAGTGAGATCAGAGCTCAGATGATTCCTCCTCACTTTCTTTGCAGTTTACATGAGTCAGTGACCTTGTTGGCTCTTTCACCAGTTTACATGGCAGGACTAGAGGGCAAGCAAAGAAAATTTAATGGCTGTAAAGATGACTGGATATTTACAGAATGAAAGCCAAGATCGTGCACTGTGAAAAGAAAGAGGGAGTTCTGTTTTCCCATTTACAGAAACAGGCACAAAGACAAATTCATTTCTTCTAAAACTGAACTTTGTATTATATGGTCATTAAGTCTGAGCTCACAGAAATGAGCTAGACAGGTAAATTACAAGCAAAATTCACTGTTAAGTACTGATCTCATAGCCTTTACTCACCAATCTATGTATGGAGCTATTTCTGTGTTTGATGTGTTAATCTGATCCTCCTAGTTCTACCCAAGTGGAACTCCAGATGAAGCGTGAGAAATCAATGGAGGAATTCTACACAGACAGGATTCAGGAAGGTAAGAAAGCAAGGTGGGGCTTAGGGCCCCTGGAAAGGCAGCGGGCTTGAATTGTGCCTTTGATATTGCACCAGTTAAGTCTGACTAGCATGACAGCAAACCACATTCTTGTCCTTATTTGTCCATTGAGCTCTGTCTCTGCCTACGACAAAGTGAAAGAGCACAGGCAGGCTTTTCTTCACTTATGGCAAATAACTCACTGATCAAGTTTAAAGAAAAATTTATAGAGAGAGAGAGGGTAGAATTGCCTGTCAGTCTCTAAATTTAGCAATCATACTAAATGTATTAGCATAATTTCAGTTTCAAATCTTTCTGCTTGCATTCTAAACAAGAGTACCATATTTAGGAATGCCAGCTAAATTTGAATTTCTGGTAAATAACTAATAATGTTGTAGAAAAACCTACCCTGCAATAGTTGGGACAAAGTTTTCCTTAGAAATTTTTCACTTTTTATCAAAATTTAAAGTTAACAGAGCATCTTACATTTTATCTGGCAGCTCTAATTCTTAGTAAAGCATAGAAGATAACAGAGGTGACATTTCATATAGAAATATTAATCATTGGATGCCTAAATTGTCACTAAAGTCTTCCATGCTATGGTTCATTATAGATGGAATGAGGTCAGTTTATTATTTCTCATATAGACATGCATAATTAATTCAGACTAAATGGGGAAGTCCAGTCTGAAATAGTAAAATATTTAAAAGTAAATGATGCCATTAAAGGAAAGGAATATAGAATCTAATCAATTACTAGGCACTGAAAAGTATTTATTGAAAGAGTTATGTGGGATAAATTGCCCATTATCATAGATGGCATGGCTGTTAGTTGATTGCATTTGAGGCTGATAGACTGGTGAGTTTATTCCCTTGAAGAAAATGGATAATTGTCATTTAAAGCTCCTTGAGGGTTGGGCAGAAACATAGAAAGTAAAAAATAATAAAAGAATATTAGATCTTTTCTTGATATTAATACAAGATAATAGTAGCAATAATAGCCAACATTTTATTGAATGTTTACCATTGTTCGCATATTTGGGTTGCACGTTTTCCCAAGTACTTTACAGGCATCATCATCTCTTTTTGTCTTTTAATCCTCACAGTGGCCCTCTCAGAAAAATACTCTTACTGTGTCTGTTTTGTAGATAAAGAAATTTGAGCTTAAGACTGCTTAACAAAATTTACCCAGAGGCAGGTCAAAGCCTTTAATATACATTTTACTAATGCCATAAAATTTCATGCTTAACCATTAAGTAATATCAACCCTAACAAGTAAAAAACTAATATGATATATATTTGAAAACAGGAAATAGGTTAGAATAACATAACTAGTAACCCAAGGTTGCAAGATTCAGAAATCAGAAGACATACATGCACAAGCATAGAAAATACAAATAAAGAAGATACTAAGAATCTTTCAGTTTTGGACCTAATTCTGGCTATAAGGCAGCTAGAATCTTGTGCTAGTAAAGGAAAGAATGTTCCTGTGTAGTTTACAAAAGCTCCCAAATTGAATCAGATGTAGCCTCCTAGTGGAGAACCAGTGGTTTGGACAGATGTACCCTATTAATAGATATAAGTGATTCATTAGGCTACCATATGTTAAGAACACTAATTGAGACATAGGATTGAATATGATAGAAATGGCACAGTTGTCATCAATTACAACTATGGAAATTGGCTTCCAGTTTGGGTGGATACCAAGTATCCACTCAGCTGGCATAGATAGAGCACGTTAGGAAAACATCTTTTTGTAAAAAAGAATACATTATTAAAGTTACTAATGACTTAGCTATACAGTATCAGGAGAAAATAAAAATTTGAATATCCAAAAGAATTAAGACAGAAAGAAATAAACATCTAAATATAATAGTATCCTTTTAATAAAGTGTTTAATTGCTTTGAAATTAAAACTTCAGTGCCTTGTATGGTTTTTTTTAGCTCCCAAGATTTAGGAAGTCACAAAACTGCACCTTGCCTTTCATTCCTGGGTTCAAACCCAACTGAGAGAAAGGCATGGAGAATAGAGAAATGGATATTAAAATATAAATGTTATTATAATAGGTTGGATTGGAAGGCATCACTTGTCTAGACTTACAACCACAACAGGCCTCTTCTACTTCCCCCTCAAATTAGACAAATGTTCCCAGTCTATGACAAGCAGCTCTGGACAATCAGCAGCCTGACCTTGCAGGCTTATAAGACAGACACAGAGAATCCATACTTCCTGAAGGCGAGCTGAATCCAAAAGTGAAAGGGACAAAAAGGAATAAAAGCAGCACATTCTGAGCTATTTTTGCAAGGTCAGTAATTAGACAGCCACTTCCCTTCCCTGAGGAGCAGTGAGTGAGGGGTTGGGAAGAGGCCAGGAGTGTCACTGGAGCTAGGATGGAATGGAGACTCTTCCAAAACATGGACCTTCCTCCATTTTATTCAAGTTGAAGCCTTAGTTGCTGGACTCACTCTGCAACTTCTAAGAGTCCCAAAGACTTCAAGAAACTTTGGAATCAAGATTTCATACTTCTTTGAACTTTTCAATAAAAATAACCATAGTAGGAATGTCTACTTAATGCTTACCATGTGATAGGCACAGTTCTAAACTCATTACATACATAAATTCATTTAATCATCCCAATTATCCTATGAGGGGCATTCTATTATGATTCACCTTTTACAGTTGAGGGAACTGAGGCACAGAGCAGTTAAGAATATCCTTCATGATTTTTCTGGCAGTTCTCCTAGTGTAAGTTAAGTTCCCTTGCCTCCCCTGTGCTAGATCAGAGGTCCAGGAAATGTTAGCACACTGGTATTTTTTCTTTAGTCAACGAGTTTTATTTGGTTTCTGTCTTCAAATGCTGTTTCCTACATAAGACTGGATAAGCCTAAGGCTTTCTCTAAACCAACCAGCTTCTTTCTTTGGTCCTTGTAGCCACTTTCCCATAGATGACCCAACTGCTAAAACTTCCCTCAATGAAGAGGCTACATACCTGCCTTCTTTCTAGTCTTTCTGAATTAACCAGCCTAACTTTTCTAGATTTCTTCTTTTTCTCCATAAGCATTTGCTCAGGGCATCTGCAAATCCCTCAAGCAAGATGAGACTGCCCCACCCCACAACCCAGCAGGGAATATAAAGCCAGCCCTTCTCTATCTACTCTATGCAACCCCAATCCCAGTGTGTTTAAAATTAGTGCCCACTAATTTAGTAGTGCCCAACTGTGAGGTATCCAGTTGCCTTTCTACTGGGGCTGAGCCTCTAAATGTGTACATCAACTTGCTTCTAAACCTTTTTCTCAATGTCCCACCTTGATTTGTTCAGGTCTCTAAAACTTGGACTTTCTTTGGAATCTGCTGTCCCTAGTGTATGAAGGAGTTCCTGATACCAGCTTTGGTCTCTGGTCCATCCTTCTTGGTTTCGCCTGTTTCTGGCTGTGCTGGTAATCCAGCTTTTCCCTCTAGACCAGTGCCTCTCAACACTGCAGTCCTCTAACTCCTAGCAGCCATGGCCAGCATTGTAAAATATAGATTATAATTAAATGGAATAATGTATAATAGAATACAATTCTCATGACAATTATAAGTATTCTTTGCAAGTTATTTCCAGGTGTGTGTGTATGCGTGTTAGAGACAGCAAGGCCAAGGCCCATGCTGGGTGAGAAGTAGGCTGGCTTGTGGAGGCCATGTGGAGGCAACGGAGGAGGACTGTGTGATGGGGGAACAGAAGGAGGTCCAGGGCAATATTCTGTTTCCTCTTTGAAAGAAAACAGGTATTAGTGAAGCTACACAGTTCACATGAGAGTTGAAAGTACAGGGGCAAAGCTAATGAGTCACAGAAGGCAAGTCAGTCCCAATGGCCTCTAACTTCATGTAAAAGAACTTAAGTCGTTTGTTAGAAGCACTGAGTATCAATAAACGATTTTGAAAAAGTCTGGAACAACTAACTTCCAAACTATTAGCAATTCAAGAAGTCGCCAAGGGCTAAATTTTTTAAAGGCTTGCAGAGTAACAGCAAATATTCATCTGGAACTAGTACAGAGTGACATGGTGTAGCACTAACAACCCTAGAAAAAGAACTGAGAAAGTTGTAGCTCCTAAGAGGACATGGCTGGGGTATGGGTAAGAGAGGCCAGCATGCTAAATGGCAACTACCATGGGAAAGCCTGCTCAGAGCCGAGGAGCAGCCCTGGAAAAGGCGTCCTTCAGTGTAGGCTGCCATCTGCCCACACTGAGAAGAGAGAAGAGTCTAGGAGATAATATATACCTTTGAGACTGATATTTTTATTATGTGTTAATAATTGGGATGTCTGAGGGCAAATCAGTCAGGTACAGGTTTGGATATCCTCATTTAAATGTCTGAACTCGGTCTTCCCTAAATAAGTTGACTATTAAATTAGACTTATTAAATCAGACATAATTCCAAACCAGCTTAGGTGATGGAGAAGGATGGGGGGCTAGTTGGAAGTGGGAGGTAATTCTGAAACAGACTTAATTTAATAAAAGTCTTTTTAATGTATTCACAATGGCATTGATTCAATCTTGAAATGAAAAATATCAGATTATTCATTATTGTTTAATGCTCCATTTATCTATTACTGTGAAATAAAAAATGTAATGACTTAAAACAAAATGATTTATTTTGTTCCCAAATAAGCAGTTCAGGCAAGGCTCAGTCCTGGTGTCTTTACTCTGCTCTAAGCTTCAGCTAGGGTGGCTCTGAGGCCGGGGTCTGGGGTCAACTAATGATTTGCTCACTTCCACGGTTGGTCCGTGCTGGTCTTGCCTGGGACCGTAGCTGGGATTGTCTACTAGAACACCTACATGTGGCCTCTCCATGTTCCTCACTACATGGTGGCTGGATTCTTAGAGCAAGCAATCCACCAGAGGGAAAAAGAGAGAGAGTCTGGTGGAAGCTGTATCACTTTTTATGACTGAACCTCAGAAGCATCATTTCCATTGCGTTTTATTCCCTGGGTTGGTCACAAAGATCTACCCGAGTTCAAAGGAGAAGAGAAGAGAAATAGACATGCTAAGTCATTTGTACCACATTCTTTCCAAGTAGTTACAATGGTCTATCAGTTCAAGGGGAGAGGAAATAGACACTTCTCCTCAATGCAGGAACAGCAGAGTGTTAGAACACCTGGCTCTGGGATTATTGCTTTGGCCAATTTTGGAAAATACAGTTTGCCATGTTTAGCAAACTTCTTTTCAAAAACAGTAATGTAGGAAAAGTATGGTCCTATTTTATTTAGTGAGAAAAGAAAATCTAAAAGCTTCCTCAAGTGGAAGCAGAGAAGTGGGTATTGTTACCTCTTTTGCAAACCTCAGATTTCCTGAGGTTTTATGTTGATGGGAATTTTATTCTAGAAGTTAAACCTATGGTTTCACCCTAGAATTTTATGGTTGCATATCAGAGTAGAATCTGAGGATATAAGTAAAATGCTCTTCTGCTTGAAGCTTATTTTAGACATAAGTAAAAGACAAGTCACTAAGTAGCTTATGGTTATGTTTTTATTGATTTATGACTCACCATGTACTTCTATCTTTCAGGCAAAACTAATGTATTTCCATGTAGATAATTTTCTCTATTAGACTTCGTGGGAGAAAAAAAATTCTTTGCTTTATGTTTTATTCCAACAAGGTAATGGCTCTTATCCTGATCTTCAGAAGTGACTAACATGCTCACTTGGGAAGATTCATTAACTTTTCAAGCTATATAAATTCCATCTGTGAAATTATATCCACTCAAGCATTATTATCTGAAAGAGTTAATGCTCTTTCTCAGCATACAGAATTTTCTGCTAAGACCCAGGCCTTCCAGTACACACAGGTTGCCACAATAGGCAGATCATAGATCCATTCTAATCTGCCTGGAAGTTGTGCTCAGGAGCAGGAAAATGGGTCAGATGACTTCTGAAGTGCCTAAGCACCTTTGTCCACTGTCAGTTAGAGGATGTCTCAACTATGTCTCCTGGCTTCCCACTTTTATTCTCACCTCCAAGAATCCACCACCAGCCTCTCCATGCTTCTTCAACATTATTTTCCTTAAGTCTATCAGGATGAGCCTAGCATCAGATTTAATTACTAGTTCCTTATTTTAATAGGGGATTTTATACATAGTCTCTTTTCTTTTTTATCATTTAACATAATGTTAAATTATTCTTTATTTTTCACTCTCATTGAAGACTTTCATAGTATTTTTCCTCTGGTGCCCAAAATAAGGCCTACCAGGTAAAACTGGGCTTTCCAACATGAGCTCCCTATCAGAATCCCCAAGGACACTGACCCCTGTAACTCACCTGAGCCCAGCTAAATTAGAATCCCTGGTGGGAGAACCCAAGAATCAGGATTTTTTTTAAGTTTTCTTGCATAATCCAGTGGTCAGCCAAGGCAGAGAACTACCAACACAGAGGATATCCAATAATGTTTTCCTTAGTGAAGTTTGTCTATTAAGTACTGACTTCCCATTATAGACTGTTGGAGTGCCTGCACTCAACAGAATATAAGACTCCTAGCTGGTGTAGTTAATCCACACTTTCTTCCTCAGCTGCAGTCAAGTATGAACTTCAGGTATTACACGACATTCTACACAAAGAGTATACTATAAAAATTATTCCCTAGGGTACAAAAGTTTAGGTAACAATTTAAGGTGACACAGAAGAAGAAATTAAAAATTCTTCAGATGTGGTCGTGGCCAACATGTGGTTAATTATGAAACAATAATCAAAGCCATGGCTTTCAAATTGTGTTCAGGGGAAATATTTAAGAATTCAGTTTTGTATATTGTTTTATATATTGTTATATAGCTCAAATATGCCATATACTGTAACAAAACGTATTGGCGATTACTGCCATATTAAAATATATCACTGGTTGAAATGGCTTTTGTGGTGCTTCTGCCATACACATGCACATGTGCATGTACACACACACACACACACACACACACACATACTTCTTTCTTGGAACTCAGATCTGCCTGGGTCTGCTCACATAAAACTGTGCAAGACTGTTTATTACTAAAACATTTGTGTGTTACTCTCAACCATATGCTGGTAAGACTTAGAAAAACTGGCTTAGAGAACATTCTTCTCCTAGGCAAAGGAAAAAAATCAGTTTTACAGTAACAAGTAAATGCATAACATATCACATTGCAGTAGTATAACGTCATAGGTAGTTTATGCTTTTACATTTTAGGCACTCATTTTAGACTTTCCCTTTGATTATAGGGAATACAATAATGCGACATTATCAGTGATATAATTTTGACAAAAAATATGACAAATACTGCTCTTTCAAACTTTCAGAACAATTCATTTGAGAAGTATCTGATATTTTTAAGTTATCTGCTTTCCTCTCCTAGCAATGATTATTTATCCTTTTAAACTATATATTTTTATGAATTCAGTATATGCAACTAAAAAGGTATGAAATAAATTGCATGTAGTTGCTGATAAAATATAGCAATTCTTATCTGTAACCATAGAATTTATTAGCAAATTTGTCTTCATAAATGAGCTGCATTGATTTCAGTAATTGAGTTTGAGTAAATGCCTACTTGAACTTATATATCACATGTATTAACCAAATGCAACTTTTATATTTTACATATAAATATTTCAGATAAGTTTTCTTAGAGAGGTAGATTAAAATGCTTTTTAAAGATGAAAACTTTAAAAATCTACTGATTTAAGAGACTGGAATCAAATGTCTACCCAACTCCTCTTCTTTTCATCCTCATCACAAAATATTTTTCTTCTGTTCAACATTGTGCCCCACCAAAACTATTCTAATTACCTCTTAACTGCTTACCTTGTCTCCAGGATGACTACCAAAATTTCTCCTTCCCATTACCACCTGGGTAATCTTTCCAAAACTTTGGTGTGATCACCTGACTTGCCTGATTAAAAACCTACAGTGTTACTCCATTGCCTACAAGTCAAGTCCAAACTTGGTTAGCATGGCACTCAAGACCCTTTATGTTTTCTTTCCTAGATTCCTGCACCCCTCCCAAAAAATTCATCACAGGTCTTCTCAGCCTTCACTTCCTAGGATTCCTCACCACATCACTATGATAGACACAGGTCATCCCTCTACCTGGGATGTTTTTATCCCTCATCTTTCTTCCTTAGGTCTAACAAGAGAATTCAAATTTATTCTTCAAAACTCTACTCAAAAGCAACTTCCTTTGTAAAGCTTTTCTCAATCTTTTCTTAAACCCTTTTACTTATATGAGTCTATGTCCCTTGTTAAACAATGAACTTGTTAAGAGCATGGACTAGACTATATCTAACTCAATTTAGTTTGGTAACCCCAGCAAATTTTACATTGGTTAGTGTACAGTAGGTTCTCAGTATCAGTTAAAGCAAGCTACATCATAATTCTCGAGTGTCTCTACTACCAGTCCTTATGTGGGGTATTTAAAAGTCAGTTCTCAGTATAAAGCAGATCTAAAGTTCTGTGAGTGTACTCAACACAGTTACAAGTATATTATTACTGGATATTACCTAGCATTCCCTAGAAACTAAACACAAGCACTCCAAATCAGAGGTAACTGCTTGCTGCTTTTCAAACATACATGGCTGGCCATTGTAATGAGAAGTATATATGGCTGATAAAGAGAGAGAGCACCAGGGCCTTCGTTAAGCTTTGATTACATTTCCTTGGGTCTGGGGAGGAGTATGCATTGTTTCAAACTATCCAATCTCTGTCCTGGCTCTTCCTGGGGCCATGTTGGTGCCTCCCCCATCCAATCCCTTTCCTGGATCTTCCAGGGGTTCATACCTGTATCCTACATACCCTTTACCCACATTTTCCCAGGCTAGACTCTTCTCCTTTATGGTTACCATGTTGGTTCCTACTGCACATGCCTCATAGTTTTGCCTCATCATCTGGCCTCTACTGCACATGTACTTAGTGGAAGCACTTCCTCCTGCACCATTTTAGCTTCTATGGCAAATGTGCCCAACAAAAGAATTTCCCCCTTACTGTTTATCCCTCCCTATAGTTGTTTCCTGGGGTGATTAGAAAACCAGTCTTTCCTTCCTACTGGAGGAATGGAGGAACATTAATCCCTTTGGCAAAGCCATGCAGCTATCTTGCTATCTTCTGGATTTTCTGTGAAACCATTGTTTCCCAACTTAATCAGGCTTAGCCAGTTTTCTCCCTTCTCTTTTGTCAGTACCCAACTGGCTGCCTATACTAACAGTTTGTGTAGAACTGTGTTTTTCCAGAAAACCAAACCCCCTTCTTAATAGTATATCATTTTCTCAGCTACATCTCAAGGATTACCAGCAATATGTACATCGATGCTGAAAATTGTGTTCAAAATTGGAGCTGATGTAGGTTCCTTCAAGCCTGTTATATGGCAAGTATAACATTTGTCTGTTGCACAACTCATAATCACTACGCTTCAGACCCTCAGATTTGTGAACAGGAGAGAGAGTGGTAGCCTTCTCTGCTTGGCAATATTGTCTGAGGATGTGAATTCTTAGGAATCCTAGTTCACTTAGTGAATCCCTAACTCAGTAGGCTAATTAGGAAAAATAATGATAATATCATATTAATGGCCTGAAGCCATATCAACCCAAAATAATGCTCCTGTTCTTTCAGGAGGCAGGAAGGGGAGTAGGAGCAAGAACTGAATTCAGCTCTTATTCCTTATTACCCATCAGGAACAAGGTATGGCATCAAAATGTGTTGAACTTGGTGGCTTGACTCTAAGGGCTACTGGGTTTCAATGCTTTTTTTCCAGGGACCTGGGCAGCTTTCTAGTTAGCACAGAGGACTACTCCATAAGACACCTTAAAGCATCACTAACAGTTTCAGCGGATGGAGACAATAGTATTTACCAGAAGCTGCTTCAGAATAAGAGGTATAATGACAGGAATACTGCAAAGAGCCTCTTGAGAGAATTGATGGAGGATCTCTGTCCCGCCAAGAAAGAAGAGAGAGACAGAGAGAGAGGGGAAGGAAGGACGGAAGGAAGGAGGGAAGGGGAGGGGAGGGGAGGGGGAAAGAGACAAGAAAGAAAGAAAGAAAGAAAGAAAGAAAGAAAGAAAGAAAGAAAGAAAGAAAGAGGGAGGGAGGTGGGAGGGGAGGGGAGGGGGAGGGGCATTGTGGAATAACAAGTGATTTTTGGAGGATGAGACAAATGCACTTGAACTACAGGGCTTCATTTTTGTTCCCAGGGGATTAGGCATTGGAATTACCTCCCAGGGACTTCATTTCCTACATTTTCTGGAGAAGAGGAATGCCACCCAGCCATATGGCTACCTGGGAGGCATATGGTGCCTACCAAATTATTTAACTTCTCACTGCCTTTACTCCATTATCTAAGAAGAGTAGAACATTCCACAGAAGTATGTTGAGATGGTTTTAAATGAATTAACATGCTTAAAATACACAGAAAACAGCCCAGGACAAGTAAGTGCTCAACAACAGTAATTTTGAAACTTCAAAATATTAGTTCAAAATAGTGCCAAATTAATCTCTAGGCAGGGATGACCACAAGCCTTGATGTTTACTTAGCCTTGTCCTTAGAACTTTTTCAGTACCAGTTCTACTGTATGTTGTAAGTTTTAGACACGAAGGACAATGTAACTATAAATAAGTTGCATAGGCCACAAACCTGGAAAAAAATTATACATTTTCCCTTTCTTGGAGTAGATCAGCTAATTGTAGCTAATAACATACAAAATCATTTCTTCTTGAGAATACATTCTTCAACTTACCCATCTGGAAAGCACATTCCTGAATGAGCTATTGAATTCTGTGAAGTACTAATCTCAAAGTCTCAATTTGCTCTTTTAATTCTTCCAGTAGAATTCTTTACTATACACATGTTCCTTTATGACTACAACCAAAATATACTCTGTAGGCTGGGCAACAGGTATCTTTCACTTTAGGATCTGTGTCTTTGGTTCCTCAGTAACTCAGGAGACAACCTACAGTAATGTTCTCTCCATTTGTACATTATTACAACAAAGCTATGATGGCTATAGCCTTATCCAATAATGTAAATTGAAAAACACTTGCAAAAATAGGCTCCTGACAAGATAAGCTACTCTCAGCAATCATTTTGAAAAAAATTGAAGAAGAAGAGTAAGAAATTGAAAACTTATTTGAAAAAAATAATAAAGGAAAACTTCCCTGATCTGGTGAAGGGAATAGACATGCAAGTCCAGGAAGCTCAGAGAATTCAAAAAAAAGTTGGACCCAAGGAGGAACATGCCAAGACCCATCATAACTGCATTTCTCAATATTAAAGATAAGGAGAGAATCTTAAAAACAACAACAGGAAAGTAGACAGTTACCTACAAAGGAGTTCCCATAAGACTGTCAGCTGATTTCTCAAAAGAAACCTTCCAGGCAAGAAAGAGTGAGAAAGAAGTATTCAAAGTCATGGAAGGCAAGGTCCTACATCCAAGATTACTCTACTTAGCAAAGCTATTATTTAAAATGGTAGTGCAGATGAAGTGCTTCCCAGATAAGGCCAAGTTAAAGAAGTTCATCATCACCAAGCCCTTATTATATGAAATGTTAAAGGGACTTATCTAAGAAAAAGAAGATCAAAACCATGAACAGTAAAATGACAACAAACTCACAACTATCAACAACTGAACCTAAAAACAAAAGCAAAAACAAACTAAGCAACAACTAGAACAAGAACGGATTCACAGAAATGGAGATCACAGGGAGTGTTATCTGTGGGGAGGCAGAGGGGAGAGAATGGGGTAAAAGTTACAGGTAATAAGAAGCATAGTTAGACATAATTAAACAAAATAGACAGAGGGAGTTTAAAAATGGTATAGGAAATGGAGAAGCCAAAGAACTTATATGTATTATCCATGGACATGAACTAAGGGAGGGGAAAGCTGGAGGGAGCGGGTGCAGGGCAAAGGGGCATAAAGGGGAGAAAAATGGGGCAATTGTAATAGTATAATCAATAAAATATAATTAAAAATAAAAATAAGTTGAAAATACATCCATAAAACAAAATTATTATCTCTTTCTTTAGAGAATATAGTATATCTATCTTTCCATTATTTAGAAGGATCTTCAAAAGCAAAATGAAGTAGATATTTGGGATTTAATTGAACATTGCATCTAAAAAATAAAATAAAATACTATTACCTTGCAGGTGTTATATGCTGAATATACCATAAGGAGCACAACAGACAGGAATACTAACTTCATGAAACTTAATCTAAGCCTATACTTTCAGGTTGAGTGTGCCTAAGAACTACCCAGGAAGCTTATTTGAAATGTAGATGTTCAGGACTTGGATTCTGATTCAGATAATCTGGGATAAGACTTGAAATCCATACTTTTTAAATGGGTATCCCATGTGATGCTGTTGCAGATCATCCAAGAACCATACACTGAAAACCCTGGAGGAGTAGATGATCCAGGTAAACCTTGCTAAGGAAGAAAAAAGAAAGGTTTGTGATTAATTTTTCACAGGAGTAATTTATGATGAAAGGACACAGCAGATAAGCATCAGCCTTCCCCATCACCTTAGAAATACACACAAAAAGCATAACTGTAAGTGGAAAAATAAGATTCTGTTTTACAGGGAAATTTTGTGTAAGATGCAAGTTTTGTGGTTATTCAGTCCCTTTTAGGCACTCAGTCTTCCAGCTGTGACCAAGTCTCTCAGGACTCTTCAGTACGTGTTCAGCCTCTTTCCCAAGCCCCTCTGAGCTGTTCAGAAAACAAGCCAACTGAATCAACATGAGCTATATTTACCCCAAGTGAAAGACTATCAATACTTGAGATAGCAGCAGGGAATTCTGACATCTGGTAGCACCAGATGATTAAGAAAGACATTTGGCAAATCAATATAGGTGAAGCTTAGGAAAGACAGCTGCTTTATGGGGTCAGGATTAAACCAAGCTGGTTAGAAGGAGAACTGTCTCAAATAATGGCAGGCTTGTCTGCCATTATGGGAAACTGCTTCTTAATTCCCCAAGATATCCATCTCTACAGACAACTATACAAAGCAACTTTTATTAGTGGATATTATTTTATGTAAATATAGTGTAAAATTTAATATGCATTCATAGATTATGCATATTAAATCATGAATGATCATGATTGATCCTTCTAGGAAACACAGAAATTCCCATAAAATTCTTCCCTTTGAGTTAATATATCAATGTGTCTGATTGACATACTAATGTTATCTTCTATATCTGGGAGCTCAAGCAGTGCAGAACAGGAAAAAGGTCTGGAGTTGAACATCAAAGAAACTTGTGAGTGAGTCTGAACTTGTGAATCAAGAAGACAAAGTTTACATTATAGTAGACATTAAGCAAATTTCCGATACCCACTTGATAGAGGATAGATATTAAGAAGGAAATTCAACCACTGCCCAATGGGAAAAGGGAGAAGGGGTTGGAAGGAGCTCAGTGTTTTATCCACATGAGCTGGCAGTCTGTGTCCTTAGGATTTGCCTACTCTTCACTCTAGCAATTATGTATTCCTTTAGTAAGTATTTTGCCAAAATGCTGCTAATGTGTTCTGTCCGGGGCTTAGTGCTAAAGATACCAAAGTGAACAAAGAATAAACTCCCACACACTGCCCTGCTTTTCCTTCATTCCTCAAAATCAGCAGATTATGCTAGAAGATTTACTACTTAGGAGAATGAGGAAAGCGTGACTGATGCCATGTCTCTAAAATTCTTTGACCTGTTCAGGTATCTTATCTATTGTCTTTGTGCTAATTACCAAGAATTTGCTTTTGGGAGTTACACTAGAACACATCCATTTAAAAAAGAAAACAGCCCCTGGCTGGTGTAGCTCAGTGGATTGAGCTCGGGCTATGAACCAAAGCATCATAGGTTCGATTCCCAGTCAGGGCACATGCCTGGGTTGCAGACCACGGACCCCAGCAACTGCACATTGATGTTTCCCTCTCTCTCCCTTTCTCCCTCCCTTCCCACTCTAAAAATAAATAAATAAAATCTTAAAAAAAGAAAACAGATTAAAGCCATTAAATAATTATGAACAATTTAGTATTGCTTTAAGTATTTAAAATAAGGATATTTAATACCTTTAAAGACAGTTTTCAACCTGAGTTTTCCCATTACCCAAATTATTTTCTGACAGTGTGTTAGTTATGAGAGGAGAATATTAACCAATTGGTTAATGGTCCTTAACCATTTTAAAGAGTTCAGATAGTCTTTCTTAGGCCTTGTTTACTTATTTTTGTTGCTGCTTTCCATTCAGAGCTCTCTATGGAAATTATTTGCAGTTACTTCAGTTAAATGAATAGGGAGATCTAGAAAGGCATCTATATTTTACCTTCTTACACATTATCTAAGTTGCCAACTATCCCAATTCTCAGATATTAACCATAATTATTATTTGCTAAATGTCAAAAATGTGCTAGGCATTGTGCTACATCTTGCATAAGCATTTATTCATTATCACAGACAGCAGTTTTATCAAGTAGGTTCAGTCCCACTTCACAGTAAACCAAGACTTAGTTGGAGAGGTGGAGTTGACAGAGCTAGTGAGCAAAATGACAGACCCCAGATGGGGGGACAAGACTCCTAAGTCTGTCCCCCCAACCCCACCCCACCATATCAATACCTAAATAAAGTCTTCTATTAGTTCTCAAGGATGTGAGTAATTTTAATGTGTCCAAAGCCACAAGGAAAGAATCTGTAGTCTTTGCTAGTCATGTATAGAAATAGATATAGGTATAAATTATTAATCTGTTAATTTTAGTATTCCATTTCCTTTTACGTAATGGAGTTAAATATGACATTTAAGTATTTAAATATTTTAAGCTGAATGAGTTAAAAAAAAAAGCAGCAGAAACAAGAAGGTCACTGTGCCCTCCCCTCCACACCCTTCCTGAAACAGGTCATAAAATCCTCGTGGGAGAGGGGCCCTCCATCCAACAGGTGCAAAGAGCATCCTAATCTCTGAAGACAAAGGGACACGGAGAAGAAGCTGACAAACAGGCCTTGCTAAGATTCTCCAGTTCACCACACTTACCTCATACTCCTTAACCTTTCATATTTCTCCATAACTAGCCACTCTTCATCAAACCTACCATAAAAATAACCAGCTCTATTTCTTTAAGTCTTCATTTCTTTATGAAGGTTCCTATGTCATATAAAACATATATTAAATAAATTTATATGCTTTTCTCCTGTTAATCTGTCTTTGCTAGTTTAATATTCAGACATAGCCAGGGACTCTAAGAGGGTGGAGAAAAACTTTTTTCCTCCTCTATACATGTTTACTTATTCTTTGGCTATTTAGTCTGGCAAATTATTTCAAGAGATAAAAATGTACTTGATAAGATCATTGGATCTAAAAATACAAGAAAAAAATAAAGTAGGGTAAGAGAGATTAAGAATATAGGAAGGCAGTAGTAGCAGATGGATGTACTAATAGCAGAGCAGGCCTCATTGAGAGAATGAGATTTGAGTGATGATGTGAAAAAGATGAAGTAGTTAGCTTCACTGGTATCTGCCAGGAGAGGTTTCCAGGCAGAGAGCAACAAGTAAAAACTGACATTGACCTTAAGGTGGGAGTGTCTGGCTTAGGTACCAATATTGCTGAAGTATAGTCAATGATGCAAAGTATAATAGATACTGAAGTCAGGAATAATAGGGAAGAATAAAGTGGGTCATCTAAGACTTTGTAGTTTTCACTGGTAGCTTCTATTCACAGTGAAATGGGGAGAGATTGCAAGATTTTGGACAGAGGAGTCATAAGGCATGATAAATATTTTAACAGCTTTGTTCCATCTCTAAGGGTCAAGTGTTTATTTTATTTTTTAACATTTTATTTATTTATTTTTAGATAGAGGGGAAGGGAAGGAGAAAGAGAGGGAAACATGAATGTGTGGTTGCCTCTCATGTGCCCCCTAATGGGGACCTGGCCTGCAACCCGGGTATGTGCCCTAGACTGGGAATCAAACCAGCAACCTTTTGGTTTGCAGGCCAATGCTCAATCCACTGAGCTACGCCAGCCAGAGCAAGCAGTTTATTTTTTGTTGTTGTTGTCTTAATTTTTGATTGTTGTTCAATTACAGTCGTCCCACTTTCTCCCACATTACTCTCCCCTGCCCTTCCCACACCCCCCTTCCACATTCAATCCTCCCCACAACCTGATGTCCTTGTCCATGGGGATCAAGTGTTTCAGTAATTCAGGTGAGATGATAATACCTGGGACCAGGTGGTAACACTGGCAAAGGTAAGATGTGATATATACTGAAGACAGAACCCACATGAATCCCTGGCAAACTGACTGCAGAGTGTATGAGAGAGAAATCAAGCACAACTCCAAGGTTTTGGGCCACAACAATTAGAAAAATAAAGTTGTATTAACTGAAATGGGGAAGTCAGAAAGTATTTTGGGGAAGAACAAGAATTCAATGTTGGACATATTGAGTTTAAAATGTCTATTAAATATCTAAATGCAAATGTCAAGTTGGCAGCTGAACCCAAGAGAGCATCTCAACTGAAAGAGAGAGAGAAAAGAAAGAAAAGAAAGAAAAGAAAGAAAGAGAAAGAAAGAAAGAAAGAAAGAAAGAAAGAAAGAAAGAAAGAAAGAAAGAAAGAAGAAAGAAAGAAAGAAAGAAAGAAAGAAAGAAAGAAAGAAAGAAAGAAAGAAAGAAAGAAAGAAAGAAAGAAAGAAATATGAAACTAAGAAATTCCAAACTGAAGGAAAATAGAGTTGGTATCAGATTTACTTTTATTTAGAAAAATATATTTACATGCCCAAATTTTATGAAATAATTCATACTGACTACATGTTTTTGTCACTGAAGGAAGAAATAAAACTGGGGTTTTTGCTCATGAGGATATTGGAAGCTTTTCCATTATGGACCTATTTCTATGTATAAGAAAAAGTATCATATACTTATTTTTAGGCAATAGTAGCTTGTTTTGATGACTAGTACTGGCTATGATTTGTGTTTTGATTACTTTGGATGGTGGCTGACAATTTCCTGACAACAAACCTTTAAAAGAATATAATTTACTGCCTCTCAACAGTTAACTTTAGGCACATGGATTTTTTTAATCTACCCACTTTATTATACTTGATGGTTCTTTATTGTTCTTTTCAAAATAATACTCAAAAATTATTTTATTTAGTAGATTGAGGAAGTACAGGTATGAAAACATAGCCAAAAGCCCAACTCAGTAAAAGAGCCTTGTGAGATAAAAAAGATTATCTACAGTAATAAAAATCTCAGCTTATTACTAGATGTATCATTTATGATGACAAGTCCCAAGGTACAATGAGCCCCAACATAATATTAGAGTGATTATGAACAATTTCCTTAAAATATTGTATAACCCTTAACAGAGCCAAAAATATTTCAGGGAATTTTGTTGTTGTTGTTCTGAAGCCTAGGGAACATTTCCTTATATGAAAAAATGAAAGCCAGGGTTTGTTTCCTTCTTTGAGAGGTCTTCTAGACTGTACAAAGATGCATTAAAAAATCAAGCAGTTCCTCTTTTTTTAAATAAACACATAAATGGAAGTTCAAAGCCATGTGCCAAGTAATTAAATATAATAAGTAATCTATGTCAAAACATCTTCTACAACTGACAGGGTGTCCTGTGTTCCTTGAACTTTTTCTGTCTCTGTGTTCTGGAACAGTCTTACATAACAGGCGTCTTTCCCAGGAAGCCCTTGTTAACATCTGTGGAATAAATGAATAAGTGAAAAGAGGGATAAATGAAGAAGAGACAAAATGTCCATCAAGTTAAAATATTAACTACCTACATGTAGCAATTTATTTTGGTTGAATTATTCTGTTTACCTATATTAGTAAAATTCCTCTTTAAAATCTGTAGACCATCTGTAGGTTTTCCAGGGAAAGAGTCAGATGTTGCCACACCTGGGTCCTTAGAAATACAAAACTGGGCATGAGTGGACGTTCCCTGAGCTGAGAAATACATGGAAAACTGAAATATAGCTTGAAATAGAAAATTATGGGGCATATTATGTATAAAATATTTAACTAGTCATTTCCTGAACTGGGAAATACCTAGAAAACCAACATATATTACAGCATGTGCCCCAGGAGGGACAGAGTTAGAGACGATACAGACTAACACCATCCAACAGAAACTCGATGCCAGACATGCCACAATTTCCCAGTAGCTGCACTCAGAAAGTAAAAAGAAACAAGTGAAGTTAATTTTAATAATATATTTTATTTAGGTGAATATATCCAAATCATTACACTTCAGATGAAAGCAATAACAAAATTACTGAAATATTTTATATTTTATATTTTTTGCCAACTAAGTCTTCAAAATCTAGTGTGTACTTTATTGGTTTGGACCAAGCACACCTGAAGTGCTCCGGAGCCTCAGGAGACCAGTGGCTACTGTAATGAGCAGTGTAGGCAGAGACCGGTAATTTTTTTTTTAATTTTGAATCATTTCTTTTTCAGAAAGAGGAAGAGAAATATAACCCTAATATTCGTGTTTTTGTTTTGTTAATAGTGTTATTACCATCTGAAATATTAGACATAAGGACTGTGAAGTCTAATTGAAGTTGTTTGGAAGTTATACAAATGTCAATGCTGCATAACACTTAACAAAGTCAGAACCCAAAAGAAGGAGAACACTGGAAGTGAATGAAATACAGATCTGCAAACTGTGACTAAAATTTGCAGACCCCCTTCACACTTCATCCCATGCCTCTTGATGTCATTAGCTAAAGATATGCTCTGGTCTTGACTTTTGAATCTGGGACTCCTGGCTTTCTGCAGTGTCATAGAGGAGAATGAACATGGCTTTGGAACCAAGAAGATTTATATTTGACTAATGCCTCTACCTCATTTTGGTAAAATGGAGCTAGTAACACCTAGGTTGGAGTTTTTTCTTACCAACTGGGACAATATTGGTAAATTGCTTTTTTCCTTTTCCCAATCTACCACAATTTGTTATTGCCTTTTATTTGCTCATCTTGAATTAACTGCTATCACCTGTTACCCACTCTGTCTTCTTCTAATGCATTAATAAATATTAATAAATGCCCTTTCAGAGCATTCCCTGTGCATGGAGCTCCTCAGGTTGCCAGCAGACCCAGCCTTAGATTGTTCTACCACCACACCCCTCATCCCTCAGGGCTGGCTATCCCTCCAACTCACCAGGAAACTGCCAGGACAAGGGTTACATGTCAATGGGCAATTATCCAATTTCTACTTTAACTACACCTTTTCCTTATTTATTTTCACTCCTGCTCCTTATTCTTTGTTATTATTTCACTTCCCATTACCACCTACCTCGCTGAGGAGCATAAAATGAAAAGTTGTGACCACAAATCAGTCTATTTTAGATATTAGTAAGATCATGTTAAAGTACTATAGAGTAAAGGCACTTTAACTATCACAAAAAGTAATTGCAATACAGTACCAGTTCGCGAAAGTGTCACCTGACAGAAAAGGTTTGCAAGACAAGACTCCCACAGGGGCACATGAGAGGTCCTTCCTTCCAGCAGAGAAAAAGTCCTATCACCACTGGTCTTTCAGGGAATCGGCACAAGAAGGTCTGAGCATCACAAGAAACACAATTCCCACATCTGCAATCACCCTAATTAAAATTTCCAACCCTCTCCATGACAAAAAATTTGTGTTAAACTTGTATGTAGGAACTTGTATTGTTGAAGTAGGAAAAGAATGTGCCAGTTTTATACAGCACTCTGAGTAAATATAAATGTACTAGTCTAATGAAACATGTTAATATGATTGTGGTTAAAAAGTACCATGTAAAAATGCCAAATATTTCTAGGATTTTAAAATAGAATAAGCCTAACATATTCTAGGAAAAAAATGTTAGACATTACCATTAACAATAAATAATTGACTTTTCAAGTCCAGTTTTAGCCTGCGATTTAATTTAATTGTTTAATGAATACTAGAAGACTAAACAGAAGAATACCCTAGACCTTGGAGGCAAACAGGGGGGAGGGGGGCAAATCTCACTGATATAGAACAAACTGCAGGCAATAACACTAAGTCGAAAATAGCAAAATTTGCACATCAAATATAAACTTCTAGATTATTATTTTTAGCCTGTATAAGCTTTGATTGAGAAAGTCTTAGTTTTAGTACCAACTCTGCTAGTTACTAAGTAAATAATTTATAACGTGTCTCTGAGCCTATTTTCCTACATTATACAAATTGAGATAATATACTCTGTGTTTTATCAGTTCCTTCATATTTAACATTCTAAAACTCCAATTCTGTATTCCAAAATGGTGTTTCATGGCTCATATTTTGAAACATTAAAATAAGTATCTGATACAATATAAAATTTCAGGATGAGGACAACAGTCTCAATTTTATCAGAGAAATTAAAAATACAGGTTTCCTCCACTATTTGAAAGCCGAGCATTCCTATGAACCTTTCAAAAACCAAAATACAAGGAGCAAAAAAGCAGTTTCCTTAGAACATGACTGTTAACAGTTGCACAAAACTGTTAAAACACAATGCTCCCAGACATAGTTCAAAGCTGTCGTGGCCTGATATTGAGATGCTGAGCGTAAAGAAGTTTAGTGGGAACACTCTCATTGATTGACTTGCATGCTACTTCTATAATAGCTCACTGAAAAATGAAAACAATGCTATTTTCATTTTTTACTTTTTTCATAAAAGTTAAAATCTTCTTTGAATTTTTTTGTTAACAAAAACAGGTACTAATGTAGGTTTTTCATAAAACTAAAATGGCATAAAGCAAACTTTTGAAAAGTGGGGGATATTTGTGTTAAGCATCAAAATCTTCAAATTTCTTGGAAGCCAGATCAAAAACAAAAACAAAAAAGGGGTTACAACTCTTACTATCTGATGAGGCAGTTTCTCCTTTACATGGGAAAACTCAAAAAAAAAAAAAACACTTTGCATGAGACTGTGCTGTTTTATGAAGTTACCATGCTCAATGAATTCAACACCAGCATTGTAGAAATGCAATTTCTTCTTCATATTCTCATGTTACTGTGAGATCTCCAGTTACTGTGACTGTTAAATTCAGAGAAACCAGTCATGATCATCAATCTGACTCTAACCCTAACCTTCACCCTAACCCTAACCCTAACCCTAGCCCCCCTAATGGTTTGGATTTTTACAAGCAACAGAATTGAGATAGTTCTTAATCATTTCAGTCTTTCTGGAACATATGGCATTGGATGACAAATTCACCATATTCTAGTCCTCCATGCTCTATAAATAATGATGATGGAAATAAGAGAGAGAACAGAGGGTCTCCTGGTTGCCATCGCTATCCTCTCTGAGTAGAACGTTAACCCTTAAAAAAGCATTGGTTTTTAGTTCACTCTGTATGAATGTGTGTGCTCTCTGAGAAAAGAAACTAATCAAGGTACATGTAAGAAGGAAAGTAACTACACAAATAGTGAATTGGAGTTTGATACTGGCAAGGCTCATGATATAAATATCTCTTTCTATTATTCTGGCTTTCTGCTACTTCTAATCTTATAATCAAGATGAAAACATAAGTATGGTACAAAACCCAAACTCAGTGTTTGTGAATCTTTTCAGCTGGAAAGCTTTTCTGAAAAAGCTTTCCCATTCTGAACTTAAAAAGCCAAAAGCATCTACGAGTTGGACGAAGGCCAAATTTCAGGTGTAACTGAATGAGGAGTTTTGGTTGTAGGCCAAAAAATATAAAGTCAAAAATGCTTTTCACACTTTTTAAAGGCCTAACAATCCAAAATACACTGACATCCTAAATTATTCCTTCTTACTAGATTGTTAAATTTCAATGAACTATTCTTTAGTTTTGTCTAGCAAGTCACCCAATCCCCAGGTGTCTTATATTTCAGTATTGATATGAAATGATTTCAATATATCTTCACATGTTTTCTTTTATGCTACAAAGAGATAAATAATGTCCAAGACTTTCTTTTTTTTTATTTATTTTTTTAGTATTCCCATTTGGCAATTCCCCTTGGCTACTCTTCTACCTCATCAAAACCCTCAGTCCATAAATTCTACAGCTTTTTCATGATCTATTACTCCCTTCATGTGCTCACTTCACTTCTTAACTAGAGCTTAGATTTTATCATTAAAATAATTTTGTTGCCAAAATCTTAATCATTTCTCTCATTTCTCTCTATATTATACTCTCTTGGCAAAATCCCAGTCCCAATTAAATTCAGCTAATACAGTGAGTCTTAGCCCACAACCAAAAAATTTCTTCTGAAGAAAAATATATATTTACTGAGTCTGAATGTTTTTCACGGTCACAAAACTCAAATTGCATACAATAGTGCTCAGAAATTCTATTTATCATATGACTCTCCAAAATGGCTATTTCATGAATTTCTATCTTCAGTCTTCTTGTGTCCCTTCTCCTCTAATCCATTCTCAGTTGACAACCTTGTCTCATAATTAAACAAAAAAGAAATATTAGACAATAGCTCATGCATCTTTATACCTTGACAATACCAAATTACTTACACCTATAACCTCCTATGAATATATCCATATATTGTGTCCTTTGGGTTATTCAACGCCAACCTCATCCCTTGTGCTCTAGAGCCCTTTCCTTTCACTTTCAAGGACTCTTATTGTGATTACTTCCTCTATCCTGCACCTATTTCTGCTTCTCTAATGAATTATTCCATTTATCTGAAACACATTGAGTACTTCCTTTCTTTGATGAAATAAATCTTTTCTTGACCCCCTTTCTATTCCAGCTTCTGCCCTGTCTCTGAGCTCCCATTCACAGCACAGCTTAAAGGGTCACCAATTCAATGGTCACTTTTTCGTTCTTGTCAGATTTTCTAATCAGCACTTGATACATTATTTCTGAAAGTGTTTAATGTTTTAATACAGGAAAACACATCTCCTGGTTTTCCTTTCACCTCACAGCTTACTCCTGCTAAGTCTCCTTTCTTTTTGAATCTCCTGATTAACATCAGAAGTTGATAATGACAGAAATGTGCCTGGATCACCTTTTCTTCTATATCCACCTTCCCCCAAATCCCAACATTTTAGGTACCATCTATTTGTGACAACTCTCAAAATTACTTCTCCAGACTTGGTCTCTTTCCAGAACCATAGATCTTCATATCCAACTCCTATTCAATACCTCCATAGGATTTTCTGGTAAACATCTCAAAATCAACATAGTCCAAAGAGAATTATTAAACTGTTTTTTACAAATTGCTGCTCTCCCAATTTTTAAATAGTACAGCCATCCACATAGTTGAGACAAAAAATCTAGATATTATCTTTCATGCTCCACCTTCAAGCTGTATTGACTGTACCTCCAAAACCTATCTCAAGCTATCTTCTTCTTTCCCTACACAGGTGAGCCTGAACAACATGGATTTGAACTGCATGGGTCCACTCACACATGAATTCTTCAATGAATACTTAATTATATTTTATCTTTCTTATGATTTTCTTAATAACATTTTTTCTTTCTATACCCTACTTTATTGTTAGAATATAGTATATAATATGTATAACATACAAAATGTGTGTTAATTAACTGTTTATGTTATTGGTCAACAGTAGGCTATTATGGCTTAAGTTTGTGGGGAGTCAAAAGTTATATGAGGACTTCTGACTGTATGAGGAGATCAGCACCCCTAGCCCCCACATTGTTCAAAGGTCAACTGTACATTGTTATCATACTATATTCTTATACCTGCTCCCTTGCTTTTACTCTATTCCTCTATAATCGCCTCTCAATTTTCTACATAGTAAAAGTAGTCAGAGGGGTTTGGAAATGTAAATTAAGTCATGTCACTCCTTTCCTTTAAAATCTCTGGTGGCTTGTCATCATTCACAGTAGATCCAAAATAAATTAATAAAGTTAATTCAACTCCTCAACCACCTTATAAAAACCTAGCCCTGCATATTCCAGTGACCTCTCAAATTTCTCACTAACTGTGCCTACCAACACTAGCCCTCCATGAACACTTCAAGTATATTCTCTGCCTTTAGACATTTGGACCATTTCTGTGGAAAGCTTTTTCTCTGATCTTCTCACACTTAAAATTTCTCCTTTTTTCACATAATATAACTACTATAGAGTCTTCTGACTACTATGTAATCAAAAGTAGCCACCAAGTCATTCTATTTTAATTTCTTACATTATAGTTATCCTTATTTGATATATTCTTTCTTCTTCCCTTTCCTTCTTCCTCTTTTTTCTTTAGTTAATATATTTTCTATTACTTTTCTATTTTCTTTCTTCTAACTGCCACCAACAGGATATAAATTCTACAAATATAAGAACCTTACCTTTCTGTTTTTTGCTCTATCCCTAGCATCTAGACTAGCACATGTTTGGCACACAGGAGATGATTAATAATTATTTATTTAATGTGTAAATGATTGAATGTTTCAGATATAATCACTTGGATTAAAATTAGTCAGTTTATATACAGATCATTTGATTACAGTTGTTTATTACCTCTTTCTGATCTCATAATTATATGACCTCATAAAGTTAATAATTGGTCAGTTCCTTGGTGAGGTGTATGACCAGGCTTGGGTATAGGAGGCAGCCTTAGAACACTCTAAAGGGCAGTCTCTAAAACACACATATGACCCATGATTTTGGCTATATCAATAAAATTAAAATCCAAGTCTAAATAAGTCAAATTTACTATCAAGAAACTATGGTTAAGAGAAGTTACTTTGGGGAATTTCCATCTCTAACCCAGATGAAGTAACAGACAAGATATACCTTCCCATCTGAATCAACATTAAAAAACAAAGTATATAAAACAATGTTTTTCAGATATGGAACTTTAAGAAGGGTAGAACAATGATTCCTGAAAGAGGGAAAACAAAAGAAGTGAGCCCTACAATATCCTGAGCTGGTATCTTTCCGGGAATGTTGTGAATATGGAGAGGGAAAGGAAGTTTAGGTAAAGCTCAGTTGTCTGCCTTGAGTTGAGGTGATAGAGTTGAGTGTCACAGGAGATAAAGTGGCTAGAGACCACAAAGTAGACTACATGAGAGGAGACTGATAGACAGACAGAAAGAGACTGATTTTCAGATGCTTGCTAAGCATTCTTCTCAAGTCTTAAGCTAAGTACATCATGTGTGAGAAAATTTTCTGAGGCTGGATAAACAATCAGAAGGAAAGAGCATAGGGACAATCCTGAAGCTCATGCAGAGCTGGGCACAATTTGTCTTTGCACCATCCAGAGAGAAAAATCCTCATAATTCATGGGATATCAGGTACCTCACTCAGAAGGATATTGCCTCAGTAGGGGACAAAATTAACCCTAAACTAGAAACTGTGCTGGTCCCACCAACAAAGCTTCAAGACAATCCTCAAAGAACCAAACTAATTTCAAGTAATTTACCTGAATCTCAGAAGCTCAGAGCATAGCTAAAGAATACATTTAGGGATTCCGAAAATAAAAATTAAAAAGTTCCATCATCCAATAAAATAAAAATCACAATGTTGGATATCCAATAAAAAAATTTCTAGGCATATAAAGAGAATAGAAAATATGATCCATAATGAGAAGAATAATCAATAGAAATATACCAACATATGATAAGATAATAGTCACTGGAACTATATTACATATGTTCAAGAATGTAGAAAAGCACATAGCACTTAGCAAAGTTCTGAGCCTAAGAAGTAATAGGGTCATCACCTTGCCCTATTTTCTGTCTTTGTTTTATATTTTTTCAACCAACAAAACCTATTAAGTTAAAACATGTTAGCATATACAGTCCTACTTTTTGCCACCAACTATCTATGTTAGGCAACATTTAAATAAATAATCTCTAGTAATATCTAAGATAATATTGTCTTTTTTAAGGAGTAACTTTCCATGTAATTCTTTTTCTTTAACAGATTATTGGCAACACCATACTCCTAGTAAGTAAATCCTCACTTAACTTTGTTGATAGTTTCTTGGAACTATGCAAAATGATGTGTAATGAAACAAAATTTACCACAGGGTAATTGATATAAATAAGATTTAAGTTCCTACAGCATCTGATCAACATTACAATAAAATAACATTGAGCAAAATGACATTATTTGAAGACCTACTATATTGGTTATTTTTTCAATGATCAGGAAATAATCAACACTTTTTTTCACTATGTCATGCACGTGTCATAAGGAGAAAAAAACTTCATAAAGAGCTCATAGAGTACCATGATCTTTGGTCTCTTCTTATTCTGACTCATGAAACTCTCTTTTAGAGCAGTCACCAAATATGAATGGGTATGTCGTAGACTAAGAGAAACAGCAGCCTTTTGGAAGGAATCAAAAATGCCAGCCAAACCAGCATGAGACTGGACCAGGGGAGAAAAATAAAAAAGATAAGAAGGAATCACAGCGAAAGTCAGAGAGTGTAGAATCATCATCAAAAGAGAGATCATCATAAAATCAGGTAATACAAAGGGCTGGTTTGTAATAAGGGCTTACTATGTGCTATACACTTGTATTAAAATTGTAAAAAAAAATTGAATCCTCACAATAGCCCTATTGGCTAGGTGTTATCATAAATTTATAGATGACAGAAATTAATTACCTGAGGTCAAATAGATTGTAAAGCTAGCAACTGATGGAACTGGGATTAAAACCATGGTACATTTGAAATCAGAGCGTAGACCTCAAGGCACTAGACCATACCACCTCTTGCTAGAAGAAGCCAAAGGCACAGGGATTTAAATAGTGAATAGGCAGGAATGGAGGACTAGGCTTGGAACAAAGTTTTAAGAGTATGTCTCCCTCTCCTGCTGCACATGTTTTGTCTTAAAATAGTCATATTCACAAACTATTATCTGACAGAACAAAAATCAACTAACCCTCACCTGAGCACACTTTTTTGGGCCTCATATAGGAATCAAAATGATGCAGTTCTGACTTTTCAGTAAGGCTTATTCATAAGACAGTGACACTTCTTAACAACTGCCATGATGATGATAACAATGGTAGCTATTATTTTATTGAGCACTTATTATATATCAAAAACTGTGATTCACCTGTACAAAATTGGCTAAAATACTGCCTTCTTTGAGTAATAATTGTGTGTGTGTGTGTTTGGTGTACTTGTATGTGTGTTTATGTGCATTTCCAGTTGACAAGAGTGAATTTTCAAAGTTAATTAAAGTGAGCTTTTTCTTATGACCAGTGGAGAACTACAAGCAGCACAGATTACACACCAAAATCAATGCTATAATGTTTTTAACATTACATCATAAATTTTATAAATTTACTGAAGATAATGCAATTATACTCTTCTGCAAAAAGGGTGGCTTCTGGCCTGGAATTTGGAATATTTATCTCTGTAACATACTGTTCTACTGGATAGTAGAAATGAACAAGGGAAAAGAAAGGAAGAAATAATATTTTATATTTTGGCTTAATGCATTTTAATGATCTATAATGATAATTTCATACATAACACTTTCTTTTAGTAATCAACTGACAAAAATGAATTTTGTGGAAGGTTGAGTCCACAGAGGTTTTAAATAATATAATATACTTAGAAGTCAAAGTGCTACCATCCTCACTAGAGTTAGCAGAGGCTTTCAGTCTAGTTTGCCCACCTCTTTCTTCAATTCTTGGTTCAAGTCCTCTGTTCTCCATCAAGTTACTGCCTGTTAAATGTACTGTCATTTTGTTCCCATCCTACCTTCAGGCTGCCAATGACTGGTGTGAAGGTCACTAGAGTCCTTAGGGTGGCTATTGGTGTTCTGCCTTCACAGGCTGCCCGGCCCTCCAGATTCGGCAGCTGCTCCTCCCCCAGCGCTCGCTTGTAGCCATCACCTGGGAAACCGGCAGTGATCTCCAGCCCACCGAGATCTCCAGCCCACCGGAAGCTGATTCATGGCAGCTGCGGAGGAGGAAGTTTTGGGGCTGTTGGTGGGAGCAGTGGACCAGGGTACCACTTCGACGCGCTTTTTGGTTTTCAATTCAAAAACAGCCGAACTAGTTAGCCATCATCAAATAGAAATAACACAAGAGTTTCCAAGAGAAGGATGGGTGGAACAAAACCCTAAGGAAATTCTGTTGTCTGTTTATGAGTGTATAGAGAAAACATGTGAGAAACTTGAACTGCTCAATATTGACAGAGCCAACGTGAAAGCTATTGGTGTCGCCAACCAGAGGGAAACGACTGTAGTCTGGGACAAGATAACTGGAGAACCTCTCTATAATGCTGTAGTGTGGCTTGATCTAAGAACCCAGTCTACCGTTGAGAATCTTAATAAGAGAATTCCAAGAAACAATAACTTTGTCAAGTCCAAGACAGGCCTTCCAGTTAGCACTTACTTTAGTGCTGTGAAAGTTCGTTGGCTTCTGGACAATGTAAAAAAAGTTCAAAAGGCTGTTGAAGAAGATAGAGCTCTTTTTGGCACTATTGATTCATGGCTCATCTGGAATTTGACAGGAGGAACCAAAGGAGGTGTCCACTGTACAGATGTAACAAATGCAAGCAGGACGATGCTTTTCAACATTCATTCTTTGGAATGGGATAAAGAACTCTGTGAATTTTTTGAAATTCCAATGAAAATCCTTCCAAATGTCCGGAGTTCTTCTGAGATCTATGGCCTAATGAAAGTTGGAGCCTTGGAAGGTGTGCCAATATCTGGGTGTTTGGGGGACCAGTCTGCTGCATTGGTGGGACAAATGTGCTTCCAGGATGGACAAGCCAAAAACACCTATGGAACAGGTTGCTTCTTACTATGTAACACAGGCCATAAGTGTGTATTTTCTGACCATGGTCTTCTGACCACAGTGGCTTACAAACTCGGCAGAGACAAACCTGTATGTTATGCTTTGGAAGGTTCTGTAGCTATAGCCGGGGCTCTTGTTAGCTGGCTAAAAAACAATCTTGGAATTATAAACAGATCACATGAAATTGAAGAACTTGCTAAAGAAGTAGGTACTTCTTATGGTTGTTATTTCGTCCCAGCATTTTCAGGGTTATATGCACCTTACTGGGAGCCCAGTGCAAGAGGGATCATCTGTGGGCTCACTCAGTTCACCAACAAATGCCATATTGCTTATGCTGCATTAGAAGCTGTTTGCTTCCAAACTCGAGAGATTTGGGATGCCATGAACCAAGACTGTGGAATTCCACTCAATCATCTGCAGGTGGATGGAAGAATGACCGACAACAAAATTCTTATGCAGCTACAAGCAGACATTCTGTGCATCCCTATAATAAAATCCTCCATGCCAGAAGCAACTGCCCTGGGAGCCGCCATGGCAGCAGGGGCCGCAGAAGGAGTTGGCATTTGGAATCTGGAACTCGACAGTCTGTCAGCCTTCACAATGGAGCGGTTTGAACCCCAAATCAATGCTGAGGAAAGTGAAATTCGTTATTCTACCTGGAAAAAAGCTGTGATGAAATCAATGGGTTGGGTTACAACAGAGTCTTCAGAAAGTGGTGACTCTAGTATCTTCGGTAGTCTACACTTGGGCTTTTTTATAGTGAGTAGCATGGTAATGTTAATTGGAGCAAGGTACATCTCAGGTATCCCATAAGGATTCCAATAATGTGAGCCCTTTACCTAATAAGAGACTCCAGCTATTCTCTCTCTTAATGTGATGACACTATTCATAGACTCTGATTTTATTTATAAGCCACTCACTGCATGACCCTCCAAGTAGACCTGTGCCTTTAAATTAAAAAAAAAAAAAATGCAGTAGAAAGAAAAAAAATCACATTGGTGTTTCTGGCTAGTTTTTAAAGCTCTCCATAATTTTCTTAAGGCTAAATAAATCATCTCTCACTATGCTTCCACATAAACCTTATTTGTCAGTAGGTCTAATTTCCTCCCTGACCCTCATGTTCCCATTCCTGATCCCTTAATTACATATACACATGATTTACTATTGCCCACTCAGGTTCATTTGTTTATGCTACTTTAAAAAAAAATTCTATACTGACTTCTTTTCCAGCCATTCATCTCTTATTTATTTTCAAATGTTATGGTCTAAATGCATCTCCCCAAAATTCATACCCTGACCCCCAAAAGTGATGATATCAGGAGGTAGGGCCTTTGGAAGGTAAATAAATCATGTAGATAAAATACTTGTGAAAGGGATTAATTAGTGTCTTAGAAATGAGCTTCCAGAGAGATCCCTAACCCTCCTGACATGGAAGATTTGGCTATAAACCAGAAAGAGGGTCTCTCACTGACCAGAGCAACAGAAAATACATTTCTGTTGTTTATAATCTATGCAGTCTATAATATTTTGTTATAGCAGCCTAAATAGATTAAGACATCTTCCAAGGCCTATTAAAATGTGACATCATTCAAAAAGCATTTTCTGATTACCCTATGCCCCATCTCCTTTCTCTTAATTTCTAAAAACAATTACATTTTTTGTGCATCACTTGAATTTTAGTTACCTATTTATGTACAAGTATTCCCACGCTCAGTGACTTACACAAACAGGATGTAAGGATCCAAGATGACCTCACCTGCATGTCTGACAGGTGATGCTGGTATTGGTTAGAGAACCTTCATCCTTCTCCATGGGCCTCTCATCCTTTGGTTGGCTAGATCAATTTCCTTCTGTGTCAGTTCCAGGACAGACTGTTATGGTAGAAGCTGCATGCCTCTCAAGATTCAGACTCCAGAACTCAACATAGCATTATTTCCACCATGTTCTATGGTCATAGTAAGTCACGAGTCCAACCCAGACTCAAGGGTCAGGGAAATAGTGTCCATCATTTGGTGGGACAAGCAGCAAAGTCACACTGCAGAGAATGGGAAGAGAAAAAAAAGGCTGCAGTCATCTTTGAAAATAGTTACAACACTTGGAATATAATGGCACATTCTCTCTTGTTGCTCTCCAATCACATGTGTTTTAAGGTAATTGGTTCCCAAATTCTGACATAAGTTCCTTGAAATTAAAATTCAAAACATATAGCTTTTTTGAAATTTCTTAAATTTCAAAGGAATGGGCATATATTAAGCTTTCAATTAATATTTATAATATTAATTATGCAACACTTTGCTAGACATTATTCCAAGTCACTTAATTCTAAGTATATTAAGTAATTTAATTCTCACAATGACTGTATGAGAGTTTATTTCTAGCCTCATTTTACAAGGAAGGAAACTGAGGCAAGGTGTGGTTAAATGCTTTATCTTAGGGTTCACCACTACCAAGTTATAAAGTTGATGGACAAACCCAGGCATTCTGGTTCCAAATTTCATGATTTTAACCAATATACTTTATTTATATTGATATGATGATGATACAAATTACCATCATTATTTTTATATCTATACAAACATATATTACTTAAAACTACCTAGAAAATATTTTAACATCATTGGTATGATAGAAAAGAAAAATGATATATTTTTAGACAGAACAGGTTTGGATAAAACACCAAATTATTTTCAAAGAAAACATAGACAAATAAATCTAATAATCACTGATATCAAACCTAAAGTTAAACCCTCCTTTTTCGTTATTTCCAATTTTTTTAGTTTTTCAATTAGAGTTAACCTTCAATATTATATTAATTTCAGGCGTACAGCATAATGGGAAGTTGTACAACTTATGAAGTGATAGCCTGATAAGTCTAATACACACCATAAGCCCTCAGTTCTTTCCCTCTTTCTGGCCCTCTAAAATCTCCCACAATGATGTGAACACCAGCCTTTTTGGGTATATTTACAGGACAAACTTCCAGTTAGTCATATCCTCAATGAACAATATCTTATCTGAGCTTTGGTAATATCCTCCTGCTGTTCACATTAGCAGGAGATTAGCACATGTCACAAATGAGACCCATATCCATGTGGGTCAGTTAACATGTCGCCATTTCATCTCCTTCTTAACCTACTTGCCCTTAGTCACAGGCAGGATTTGGAATGAAAGACTAGAGTAGATCTGGTCCACCCATTACTGCTTCTGGGAAAAATCCCAAAGCACATGCATTTACAGGAAGATAATTTTTAAAACCTTCATTTAATAGGTCAAGTTGTGTATTAAAAACTTGAAATCACAGAGACCTAATGTCAGAATATGAGTGAACCTATAAAATGCACCACTTCTGTATCATCTTCCTTCTTTTGTAGGGATTCAACATGACATGTTCTTCTCAAGAAAAGCATAGTCTTGAGCTGCTGGATATCTTTTTAATAAATATCCTATTCTTTCTCTTGTATCCAGATAACTGTGATGTTGCTGGGACAGTTTTCCTTATGATTTCCCTCCTATAAGCAAGGGAATGTGTAGTACTAAAACCTAAGTAATTTAAAATGTTTAATGCATGGCATACGCTACTGAGATCTAGACATGATCTATTTGATGATACTTTAACCATGAAATAATCAAGCAGAGAAAAATCTCTTGACAAAATAACAGTGGGAAGAGCCTTTATAATTCATGGTAAAAGGTAGGTAAATGTCTTTCTGAGTCAGACATGGACAAGGATATTGTCTAGGTCTCTGGGCATGGTGTAGGTGATGCTCTCAATTAAGTCAGAGTGTTCCCACAATGTAGTTATGGGTATTCGTGTCCCTTCCACTAAATACTGAAATCCTAACTCCCATACCTGTGAATGTGATCTTATTTGCAGATAATCAAATTAAGATATGGTCATTGGGGTTGACCGTAATCCAATAAGACTGTGTCCCTATAGAAAGGAGAAATTTGGACACAAAGATAGCACGTAGAAAGGGGAGGCCATATGAAGCTACAGGGGGAAGATGGCTTTCTACAAGCCAAGGAACACCAAAGAGTGGTAGCCAGCCCCAAGAATCTAGGGGAAAAAATGGAGTAGATTCCCCTCACTGACCTCAGAAAGAACCAACCCTGCTGACACCAGGATTTCTACTCTCCATAACAGTAAATTTGTATTGTTTACCACTAGTTTAAAAGATATATGCACTGCTATGTTCACTGCAGCATTATTTACAATAGCCAAGATGTGAAAGCAAACTAAGTTTCCATCAACAGATGAATGGATAAAGAAGATGTAGTATATTCCAAGCCAGGTAGCTCAGTTGGTTAGAGCATTGTCCTGATACACCAAGGTCAGGGTACATACATGAATCAACCAATGAATGCATGAAATAAGTGGAACAACAAATCAATGTTTCTCTCTCTCTCTCTCCTGTCCACTCTCTCTCTAAAAATCAATTAAAAATTGTTTTAAAAAGATGTAGTACACAGGGTCTGGCACAAATAACACCCCTTTTTATTACAAAATCTTTTATTACAAAATCATAAATATGTAACTTTGTAACATAACAACATCACATGCAAGTACACCATATGAAATTTTAGGTGAAATGTTCAAATTAAAACAATAAATTAGTATACCCATATTACTACCCTACCAACCACACTCAAGCAGGTGTTTCTTCTGCTGGATCCTGTATACAGGGTGGGGCAAAAGTAGGTTTACACTTATTCATATAGAAAATAATGTGGTAACTTGTAAATAATAATATCAGAATAAATCCTGTGTTTCACATACAATGACAAACTTACTTTTGCCCCACCCTATATATGCAATGGAATATTTTTCAGCCATAATAAGAATGAAATGTTACCATTTCCAGCAACACTGGTGGACCTGGAGGGTATTATGCTAAGTGAAATAAGTCAGACAGAGAAAAACAAATACCATATGATTTTACTTATATCTGGAATCAAAAACAAAATAAACAAACAAAACAGAAATAAATTCATAGATACAGAGAATAAATTCATGGTTACCAGATGGGAAGGGAGTGGGAGGGAAGAGTAAAAAAGGCTAAAGGGAATAAGAGGTACAAACGGTCAGTTATAAAAAGAGTCATGGGGATGTGAAGTACAGCATAGGGAATATAGTCAATAATATTGTTTTAACTATTTATATTGTCAAATAAGTACTAGACTTATCAGCATGATCACCTATCAGGAATATAAAAATCTAATCACTATGTTGTACACCTGAAACTAATATAATATTGTATGCAAACTGTAGTTGGAAAATCAATTTTTAAAAAATTGTGTTGTTAGCCCTGGCTGGCATAGCTCAATGGATTGAGTGCAGGCTGTGAACCAAAGTGTCACAGGTTCGATTCCCAGTCAGGGTACATGCCTGGGTTGCAGGCCATAACCCCCAGCAACTGCACATTGATGTTTCTGTATCTCTATCTCTATCTCTATCTCTATCTCCTCTATCTCTATCTCTATCTCCCTCCCTTCCCTCTCTAAAAATAAATAAATAAAATCTTTTTAAAAATTGTGTTGTTTAAGGCATGTACAGTGTGGAAATTTATTATGGCTGCCCCAAGAAACTAATGCAGTAGTGTTTGTGCATTCTTTGTTACTTCAGCTCTAAATGGCTAGAGCTACTACAGGATAAACTCTGGTACCAGTAAGAAGATGCAGATTATTTAGAGAACAAAGAAGCTATTGGCTACAGGAAGAAACATGATTTTCTTAAACTTAGGTTTATTCAAATCATGACACTACTTTCAGGAGGGAAAACAATTTTCCTTGGTAATCATTTAATGAGAACATAACTTCATTTAACACTTGTTCTACCTCCCACAATCATTTAAGAGATATGCAAAGAGTTAGAATAAAATCCTACCTTTAAAAGGTTTATAATTAGTTGGGGATAAACAAGACAGTGACCAAATTAAAAGTCAATAAAAGACAATGTCTAAAGAATTTGTAAATTGAACAGTGTAAGAGTACTGTAAATTCAACATTAGTATAAAAATCTCATAGGAAAACTAACTCTTTAATATGTAGTACCCCAAAGAGAAATAAACTTTAAAAAAATCTACTTTACATTTAAGGTTTAACTTACTTGATCTCTTCACACTGAACGCCCAAGCATCTTAACTGTAATTGTAACTTAGTAGCCACATAGTCTACATACCTAGGTACCAAACCTAGAAAGGTGCTCCTGATTGTGCTCTTAACCCAGCTAATAAAAAAGTTTAATTAAAAATAACTAATACCATAATATGGAATGGGAATTAAATGTGTTTTTTTTCTTTTTCAGTTAATTTATTATATTACATATTATTATGTTTTATTATATCATATATATTAAACCACAAATAATACATTCATTATATGTTATTTAAAGGCAGAGAAAGTGTCTTTTTACCACCTAGGATCTAGAATTTTTAAATATAATGGTTTAAAAAAAGGCAGTTTGCCCTGGCTGGTGTAGCTCAGTTGACTGAGCATGGGCCTGTGAGCCACAGGGTCACTGGTTTGATTCCCAGTCAGGGCACATACTTGAGTTGTGGGCCAGGTCCCGGTAGGTGATGTGTGAGAGGCAATCACACATTGATGTTTCTCTCCCTCTCTTTCTCCTTCCCTTCTCCTCTCTCTAAAAATAAATAAATAAAATCTTTAAAAAGTAAACACAAAGGTTTTTGAAAGCCAGTGTCTACCATTACTCTTCACCAATAACTTAGAGCTATGGATGACTTCTTTTGCTATTGGCATGATCTCATAACTTTGACTTCAATAACTTGAACTTGTATCCAGCTCTCTTGAATTCTGCTCACTTTGCAGCAATGGTACTTACATTTGTATCTTTTTTACACAAATATCTTCCAGAATATGGCCACTTTGAAAATGACCTGCTGAGTTGCACAGGCCACCCAGATAGAGAAGCTCAGGCGATTTGCTGTATAGCACTTAATAGATGAAAGACACTGGCCCTGAACAGGTGATAGAGCAAATATGCCATGTTAAACTATCTCTGCCCTTGTGCACAAGCCTGACCATTGTCACTTACTATCAGGTGGACTCAGGAGTCTGGGCACTTGCAGCATCCTATAAAACTGACAGGTCTCTACAAATGAGATGATCCATTCAGCATTATATGCCAAAATTCTACAAGCTAAATTTTATTAAGTTAAATTTAGGGTGTCCCTCCTTGGACTTAAAAACAAGTTCTCCTGAGCTCCCAACAAGAAGAAGGTCTCAAATTGGTGGGATGTGACCAGGTTATGTACTGAAATTCCCTTAAGATGTGACTCTAAAGTCACCTTATAGAAATTTTTGTATTTCTTACTTAGGGTTAGAGCAAAAAAAAAGGTAGGGCATCAATTACTGAGTTGTTGAGGCCTTGTAATTAATGAGATGTTAAGGACTTTGGCTCATGAACAGAGTATGCGGTTCTGAAGAGGAAAAATACAGCCTATTTCTTTTGATAGTTGGGGGCAGGGCAGCTCGGATCCTGGCGTTGGAGACATCCTCACCACCAATCTAGCTCTCTGGAACAATGTTGCTCCTTAAATATTTTTAAAATGAAAAAAATACTGTCAACTTGCTTTTACTGACTAAAATATTTTATTACACAAAACAAAAGGATTCAAATAAAAGATCGGTGTGACCTCTCTGTGCAGTAGAATACAGGCTGGGCATTTCTCTAGCTCCATGTCTACTCAGATTCCAAGACTCCTTACTGCTACCCATTCCATTCATCAGTTCAAAATAAGTGTTCAAGCACCTACATGTGCACAGTGATGGATGCTCTGTCTGCCCTCAGGGGTTGTACTGTCGAGTATGGGATATAGACATTAAATAAGCAGACCACTATGTATATACAAATAAATACTATGAAGTGTGGGAACCATGGTGCTATGAAAACAACAAGGAGGTTACTATGAATTAATTCATGATAGATTATATTTAACCTGAGACCTGAATGATAAGAAGCCACCTCTATGAAGGTGGAGAGGGAATCTTAGGGAAGAAGATTCCAGTCAAGGAAGAACTTGGCTGGCTCAAGGAATTGAAGGTCACATTGCATGACCTTCACAGAATGGCTGGGAAAACCACTAGGGAGCATGGAAGGAAAGGCAACTAGAGGACTAGGTAGGAGGTGGTAATTCAGGGCCTAACAGGCTCTGGTAAGAAATATGTATTTCATTCTAAATGAAATGGGGAACCATTAAAGAGATTTTAGCAGGAGAAGAATCTGATAAGATTGAAATTTTTTAAAGTCCACTTACAATGAGGGGTGGTAATAGGTTGGAGATAAGGACAAATGACCAAGAAGACCACAGGGAGGCCAGGTAGGGGAAATTTTAGTATCTTCATGAGAGGTGATGATGACTAAGACTAGAGTTTTGATCAAAGAAATGGGCAGATGACTTCAAAAATAAACTTCCTGCACTTCGTGATGGATTCTATTTCAAAAAAGAAGATGGAGGGATAGAGAATGACCCCCAAGATTATGATTTCACTATTTTTATAGATGATTGTTGGTATTCTCTAAGACAGGAAAGTCTAGGAGAATCACAGACTTTGGGGAGAAAATCAAGAGTTTTCTTTTGGACAGGCTAACTTGAGATGCCTGTGCAACTTCAAGCGAACTTGAAAAGTAGCCAGTTGGAGAGAGCAGTGAAAAAGCACATTGAAAGGAGTTCTGGTGTGATCATGCTGATGTCTCTCTGCTTCCCCACACAGTTGCTTGGAGTCCCAGCTGCCCTCAAATGGAGAGAAGTAGTCACCAAAAGGAAACTCAAAATTTTATTTAATCAAATCACATACGCTGTTGCACTTGACTTGGCAACTCCAAGGTGAACTGTTGCCAAGTCAATTTTTTATCCAGATAATGAGCTGTATCTGTTGCTACCACATCTGCTTCCTGCTTTGTTGTAAACAGAAAAGTTACCGCAAGGTACAACAATAGACAATATCAAGAATGGGAAGCAGCTGGTATCAGTTGCTCCAATAGTGAGAGAAACATGGAGATGGGAAATGATATTAAAAACAGGATGAAGATGTAAGATAAGGGTACACCTCTCCATTTTAGAAAGGATATCAATTGGTTGACATTAAGAAGAATGGAGTCCCAAGGCAGTGTGATTGATAAGAGGTCAAGGCAATCAAGAAGAGTGCCACCTGGCACACTTCAGAATTCCCCAGTTAACCAGACTGCCCTGTAGTTATGTTAATATTTAGGGACACCTGTACTGGTCTCCCGAAACCACAATGCATCTCTTTTTCAGTGGAGCCATAAAGCTTGTGGACCACCGACCAAAAGGAGCTGCTTGGTGGTTTCAAGCTTGCATTTGACTTATAACTGAATAGAAACATTTAATATCTTTCTTAACTCTTGTCATGACCCCATATACTCATCCCCATTTTTGCACACAAATAAATTGAGAATTAGGTTAAGAAATGTGTCCAAGATGTGTCCATCTAGTGAAGAGCAGAGGAAGCACTTAATCTAAGTTGATCTAATTTTTCATAGTATAATGTTACTAACGAACTGAATAGAAAATTAGAGAATAAGTAGATCATTAATCAATGAATTTCCTATGGTTTCTAATTTTAGTAGCCAAGTTTGTTTTAATACTAATAACTTCTACCTTCCATTCACTAAAAATATAACCAAAATGTTAAAATTTTACAAAAGCCAAATACATGAAAAAAATTCTGTCCAATGGACAAAATACATAGGTCAAGGAAATATATAAATAGAAAAAGTACTTTAAATTAGGTGATAGCATGTTTATTTGACATCTACATTAAAGGATAAAATGCTAATTTTTAGGATTGTGGAAATTTAACCCTTCTTTTTCAACAAATAAGGATTTCATAAGATGAAAGTGAAGAAACCTCAGGATAATATCCCCAGGCAATTTATATTTCATTCCAATTGTTCTATTTGCCATCTTCTGAACTCACAATTTACTCTGATGCTTTTGCTCTTGCTCAAGCTATTTCTTCTCTCTCTAATGTCAATGGTCTCCTTTCTTGTCTATAACACCAAAATCTCACTGACCCACAATGATTGGTCAAATGCAACTTCTCCCATGAATACCTCTACTAAAAAACAGAAATAAAAGAACATTCCTATTATTTTTCTACCTTCCCTTAACACTTCATATTACTTTTTCTTGTCTGTCCCTCTAATTTGAAAACCTCTGGAGAGAAGACATATTTTATGCATCTTTGTGTCCCTCCCCATTCAGCCAAATGCTAGGCATGCTTTATCATAGAGGATATTCAAAGAGTTCAGTGTATGAAATCATACCATACGAGCTTGAAACATTCTAAAAACCAGAATAGACAACAGAATTTTTCCAGCAATACTCTCAGATTTTCTCATTGGAACTAACATCATTGTTCTGCAGGAGCAATATTGCCTTGAGTCTCCTAAATTATCCTGACCTAAGTTTAGCATGCTGTATCAGTAGTTCCTAGATAAATACATTCTGGAGTAAGGTTTCATCAAGGACTCAGAGTATCTCATTTAGGTTTATTGAAAGGCCTCTAAAGAGATAACCAGAGTATAGAAGGCAGCCAGTTTCCACTGTTTATCATCAGAACTATTCCCATTTCTCTGTAATCCTTTTTAAAGAAAAGGTTCAAATGCAAACTAGACCGGTTATTGATTAAAATAAAGATGTAGACTTCTGGCCAAGATGAAGGCATAGGTAGATATACTGCCTCCTCGCACAACTGAAAGAAAGACAACAACAACTTTAAAACAAAAAACAATCAGAACTGCCCGAAAATTGAACTGTACTGAAGTCCATGCATCATGACCCTTAATATCTTGGAAGGTCTGTGGTATTCATGCAGATGAATAATATTCACAGAACCATTGGGATATCTGGCATGCCTTTATTCATGGGTGGGCAAGCCACACACGCTGCAAGCTTCATGTCTATCTCCATGTCTCATGTTGTGGCCCTTGCTCCCCAGAGTGTCACCCATCATGGCACCTGTTCCCTTGCATGTGTCTCTAGTGATAAGACCCTACTTGTTTAAGTACTAGAGAGGAACAAGCCAAAAACATGCCAGAACATTACATTACATAATATAACTTAATTCTGTGCATGCGAGCCCACTTCATGTTATGGAAACAGTCTATCAGACCCAGTCTCAAGGCTTTGAGAACACTACTTACCAGGCATCTTTAAGGCTATGGGAACACTTCTTCCATTAGTTACCCAGACACCTGGGTGAGGAAGCCAGACTACTTCCATTTACCCTACGGTCCTACAACCAGGGAGTTAAAGAAGAGACATTCAGACTACTAGGAGGGGTGGAGACAGGCAGCCCAGGTGGGAAGGAAGTGGATGGGTGGTCCAGGATGTGGCTGGTGGAGTGGGCAGTCCCACATTTGTGCATAGATAAACCAGAAAAATGACTGGAGAGTGAGACAGACCACACAAGTCAGGGTTCCAGCGCAGGGAAATAAAGCCTCAAAACCTCTGGCGGTGAAAACCTGAGGGAGTTTTAGCAGCAGGAGAACCTCCCATACTCGCAGGGGAGTTCATTGAAGAGACGCACGGGTTTCTAAAACATACTCGAACCCATCCACCTGGTAATCAGCACCAGAGGGGCCCAATTCGCTTGTAGTTATTGGGAAAAGTGACTGAAAGCCAGCGGAGAGCCAAGCAGGTGGCATTGATCCTTCTTGGACTTCTCCCCCACATACAGCACCACAATGCAGCAATGTATGTTGCCCAGCCCTGGAGAATACCTAAGGCCCCACCCCTTACAACATAACAGGTGCACTGAGACAAAAAAAAATATATGGCCCAAATGAAAGCACAGATCAAGACTCAAAAAATAGAACTAACCAATGAATAGATAGACAATCCATCAGATGTAGAGTTCAAAACACTAGTAATCAGGATGCTCACAGAAATGGTTGAGTATGGTTGCAAAATAGAGGGAAAAATAAAAGCTATGAAAAGTGAAATAAAGAAAAATGTACAGGGAACCAACAGTAATGGGAAGGGAACCAGGACTCAAATCAATGATTTGGATCAGAAGGAAGAAATAAACATTGAACCAGAACAGAATGAAGAAACAAGAATTCAAAAAAAATGAGGAGAGGCTTAGGAACCTCCAAGACAACTTTAAATGTTCCAACATCTGAATCATAGGGGTGCCAGAAGAAAAAGAGAAAGAGCAAGAAATGGAAGGTCTATTTGAAAAAATAATGAAGGAAAACTTCCCTAATCTGGCAAAGGAAACAGACTTCCAGGAAATCCAGGAAGCTCAGAGAAGCCCAAAGAAGTTGGACCCGAAGAAGCACACACCAAGGCACATCATAATTACATTAGCCAAGATTAAACATAAGGAGAGAATCTCTTAAAAGCAGGAAGAGAAAAGGAGACAGTTACCTACAAAGGAGTGCCCATAAGACTATCAGCTGATTTCTCAAAAGAAATCTTACAGGCAAGAAGGGCCTGAAAAAAGTATTCCAAGTCATGAAAGGCAAGGACCTACATCCAAGATTGCTCTACCCAGCAAAGCCAGCATTTAGAATGGAAGGGCAGATAAAGCGCTTCCCAGATAAGATCAAGTTAAAGGAGTTCAAAATCACCAAGCCCTTATTATATGAAATGTTAAGGGGGCTTATCTAAGAAAAAGAAGACCAAAACAATCAACAGCAAAATGGTAACAAACTCACAGCTCTCAACAACTGATCCTAAAAAACAAACAAAAAAAATTAAGCAAACAACTAGAACAGGAACAGAATCACAGAAATGGAGATCACATGGAGGCTTATCAGTGGGGAGGAGGAGTGGGGAGTGAGGGAAAGGTACAGAGAATAAAAAGCATAAATGGTAGGTACAAAATAGACAAGAGAAGATTAAGAATAGTATACAAAATGTAGAAGCCAAAGGGAAAGGGGTGCAGGGAGGAGGGGAATAAGGGGGAAAGATGGGACAACCATAATAACATAACAAAATATATTTTAAAAAAAGAAAAAAATGTAAAATAAAGATGTAGCTCTGGGTGGTGTAGCTAAGTGGGTTAAGTGTTGGTTTGTGAACCAAAAGGTTACTGGTTTGATTCCCGGTTGGGGCACACACCTACATTTCAGTCCAGGTGTCCAGTTGGGTCATGTGCAAGAGGCATCTGATCAATGTTTTCTCTCTCTTTCTCCTTCCTTTCCCCTCTCTCTCTAAAAAAAAAAATGAAATCTTAAAAAAAAATAAAAGATGTAAAACAGTAAAAAAATGGTACCTAGGCTGCTTCCAGCCCTTAGCTATTGTAAATTGTGCTGCTATGAACATTGGGGTGCGTAAGTTCTTTTGGATTGGTGTTTCAGGGTTCTTGCTGGGTCAAAAGTCAGTAAATGAATGGATCAAAAAACTATGGTACATTTACACAATGGAATTCTATGCAACAGAAAGAAAGAAGGAGCTCCTACCCTTTGCAACAGCATGGATGGAACTGGAAAGCATTATGCTAAGCAAAATAAGCCAGGCAGTGAAAGACAAATACCATACGATCTCACCTTTAACAGGAACCTAAACAACAAAACAAACAAACAAGCCAAATATAGTCAAAGACACTGAAATAGAGAACAGGCTGACAGTGACCAGAGGGGAGAGGGAAGGGAATTTCAGGGGAATTTCACAGGAAAAAGGGAAGGGTTTACAGGAACAAATATAAAGGACACATGGACAAAAACTAGAGGGGTGGAAATGGGAGGGAGGAGGGGAGGGATAGAGGGTAGGCTGGAATGGGAGTAAAGGACAGAAAACTGTATTTGAACAATGATTAAAATAAAATTTAAAAAAATATATAAACCCAAATTCATGAGAAGGTAGGATATAACAATTATAAAAACAAAGGTTTTAGTGCATAATTCATATCAAATGATGTTATATGGATTTTGTCACACTCTGTACTATTACATTCATTAAACATACATTGAGTATGAGGAAAAAATGGCTACAGAAACAACCTGTTCCAAGTTAATAAACAAAATCACCACTAAAAATCTAACAAAATCCTTTGCAAATTATAAATCCTGAAACAAAATAGACCATATCCTGAGTGGCAAATGAGATTTAATTCAGGATTTATTCCTGAGACAGACTCATAGGTGAAGATCCACACAGGCTAAGGTTCTTAGTTAAAAAGAAACCAGGGGCAGAGTCCTGACCCCAGAGATTTTCACAAGTAATGGTAACAGTGCTCCCAGAAGCAGTGAGTACCTGGGGCCTTGCAGCATGGCCCATGGAAAGGAAAACTAACTGGAGCATGGTAATGAAAGTAACCACTAACACACACTGAGCACTTAATATGTACCAGACACTGGGCTAAGGGCTTTATTTGCATTGTTTTATTAATTCCCAGAACAATTTCATGAGGCAGGTCTCTCATTTTCATTCCTCTTTTACAATTAAGGAGAATAAGGTTTATAGAGGTTATTTGGCTCTCTCCACATCAGCACCTAGCCAATGGTGGCATGTAAACTAACCTGGCAATGGGTTTGGGGCCCAAAGAAACTAGCCTGCAGTTAAAATCATTATGTCCAGTCAGCATCACTTACAGCATCAAATACCTGAGTTAGTTTCTCACAGGAGCAGTACTCACACTGCAACGGGGTGAGGATATTATCAGGGTCCTAGTGGGTCTGTCCAATATAGAACCCAGTTTCCTGGGCATGCAAGTGCTACATGATTTGCCCATGAGTCAAGTAGCCCAACTTTCCCAGGAGGTTCTAGCGAGGAATTGGAGAATGAAGCAGAAGTGCTCATGCCTCGGGCCTCACTCTCTTATCCCACCTATAATTTTAGCTATAGCTGAGATGATCAATCCCATGCATGTGCAGGGGCTTATGTGCTCACCGTGTCTCTTCACTTTGCTAATTCAAAGCTTTTCCTGAAGCAACAGGAGCTCAGGGCAGCTCAGAAGCACAGAGAGTGATTGTGCCCAGAGACAGTCCTCAATCCATTTGCAGGGAGGTTGCCCCAGCCTCCTATGGAAGGAGCTGCAATCCTGAGAATAATTCTCAAGGTCCTTCAAGGGCTCCAGAGAGGTGGAGCCCCAGCTACTCGTAGCAGTAACCAGCCCCCATGGTATATCCTGTAATGGTTGTGCTCTCTACCGTATCTCCCTCCCCATGTCCCTCTCTCCTGCTTCTTAGAATAACTTCGATGAAGTAGCTGCACAAAAGTTTTTAACAGAGAATCAGCTTTGGTGGTGACCAAAACTATGACAGAGGGCCAACTAGGAGACCAAGAGAAAAAATATGCCTGGACTTCAGGCAAATAAAACACACAGTGAGGGAAACAGTTGCAGGTTGGTAAGTGCCACAGTTTGGTCTCCGAACCATTGCCATCTCCCACTTGAACTACGACAGAACTCACCTGACTTGTCTCTGTTTTATTTTTCCCCTGACTACCAGTTCTCCTCACAGAAGCCTGAATGCCACTTTGAAATGTAACATGAACTTACACATCCACTCAAAATCCTCCAAAGTCTTCCAATCACATGTGGAAGAAAATCCCAAACTCTGCCATGGCCTATGAAGGCAGGCATGAGCTGGCTCCAGGATGCTTCCAAGTTCATCTTCTGCTACTGTTCCCAAATTTCACAACTGTGGAGAGATTTTCCACACTGTCCTTTCCAAATCAGTAATTCTTCCACCCCCATCACATACACCCCTCTCTATCCTCCTGCTCTACATACCATTTATCACTATCCAACATGTCACACACAGCCTATCCTTGCTCGTCAGAGCAGTTAAGTCCTGTAAGGTCACTGCAAATGCTGAGTTATCACACACTGACCTCAGGGAAACACAGAGTTAAGTTCCGGGAAGCCTCTAGACACAGCATTTCACCACCTCGTCAATATATAACCTTATTTTATGTGTTTCTGTTTAAAGACACATTGTTTAATGTATATCGTTGACTCATTAGCATTGAACTCATAACCAATAATCATTTAACTCATGCCTGAAAGAAGCTTATCCAATATATAAGTTTTTCGCCTAAGGCACATCATAGTTTTCTTGAACTTAAGAAGACTAGACAGTATTTCAGCACAACCCTTGAAGGCCATTAGAAACAGAAAATTCACCCCTCCAAAATCCCCATAAAAATGTAAAAATGTGGCACTAATTAAACCATAAAAAGGACACCTGTTTATAGTATAAGAGCAAAAACAAGAAGAGCATCGCCTTGCTTGTATTTAGCTGGTAACAAGCACATAAGGTGACTCAACTTCGGCCACTCTGAACCTATCTGTGAATGACTGCAAAAGTGCTACAAGTATTTATTTGAGGGTTACAAATACATATTAGCAAGTAAAAAAATTCACAAATATAGAACCACAAATAATGAGGATAAACCCTATGTATTTGTTGTGTTATCTTTCTCTTCTTCCTGATATATAAGGTCTGTAATAGAGAAAACTTTTTCTGGTTTTTTTTTTCACTTTTGCCTCAGCATATAGACCAGCACTGTCCACTAGAAATGTAATGAGTCACACATGTGAGCTACATATGTAATTATAAATGTTTTAGTAGCCACATTAAAAAAGAGACAACTATACTTGAACAACATAAAAAATAAAATAATAAAACAAAATAAAAATAAAAATATTTTTAAAAGGAAGCATTTAAAATTAATTTTCAAAATGTATTCATTTACCATAATATGTCCAAAATATTATTTTAACATCTAATAAATATAAAAATATTAACATGATAGTTTAGACTTTTGTTTATGTGTTCCAAATCTTGGAAATCCAGTGTGTATGTCACACTTCGATTAGGAGCATACTTCGATTTGGACTAACCACATTGCCCGTTCTTGATAGCCACACGTGGCCAATGGCTGCCACACAAGCTCAGGTCTGGAGCAATGATCAGCACATAATAATTTCCTAACAACAATTATTGAGTGAATTAATTTATTCATTGCTTTCTATATCCCAGACACTGTACCAGTATAGATACTTTAGATCACTTAATTCACACGGCCACCCTTGTGTTAGCTATTGTTATCCTCTTTTTACAATTCAGTAACTGAGATGCACTAACTGAACTCACAAAGAATGCCAGAACAAAGACTTGAGTACCCAACCACATAACAAAGTCTAATGTCCTCAAATTTGTCTTTATTAAAAGGTACTAATAAAATTTTACTTAAAATATTCAACATATTAGCTAAAAGATATTTGACGATGAGAAAACCCACATGGTTTGGAAGGTATTTCAGGTTTGGTTAAATATATAATGTACATATTTTACTTTTTGAAGAACCAGGAAATGTTAACTAATAGAGTTAGTATACACCTGAGTGATTAAGCACACGGTGACTCTTGACTAGGCTTTGGAGCATGAAGCACCTGGCATCTCACTACTGTTACTGACAACCTGAGAGTTTTGACAATATTGCTGGTAACAATATCAAAAAAGGCCTTTTTATCCTTCTAAACCACATGGTCCCTTCATTTTATTTTTTTTTAAGATTTTATTTATTTATTTTCAGAGAGAGAGGAAGGGAGGGGAAAAACGAGGGAGAAAAACATCAACTGGCTGCTTGCTGCATGCCCCTGACCCACAACCCAGGCATGTGCCCTGACCGTAAATTGAACAGGTGACTTTCTGCATTCAGGATGACACCCAACCCACTGAGCCATGCCAGTCAGAGCTCCTTCATTTTCTTATTGTATGGAAGAATTTTTGTTCTTTTTCTTGTTTATGAATCAAACATTACTGTATTTTTACACAAACATACACCATAAAAACACTATATGACACTACTGAATGTCAATGTAATAATCAATTCACAATATTTATCTTATTATGATTCCAAAAAGGACTTAAGGTGGCTTAATCAATTAATAAGAATAAGCCATGACTAATTAGTTTATCATCTATTTATACACAAATAATTTATTTTTTCTGCAAAAATTCTGTACATATCAAAATCCACAAGGTTAACCAGAGGTCCTTTGTGAGAGAGCAAAAAATGGAGACAAGAGAAACAGACGGAGTAGTTGTGGAATAACAAAGCTCATTGTAATTCTGTAAAAACTGAAGAGACCTGAGTATCAGAGTGAAGACGGCAAATTATGTTTTCAATGTTCCTGAAGCCAGACTCTGGTTACGGCTAATGCTGCACCATCATATGTCCTTGGCTTACAGTGTATCACCCATGCACTCACACAGGAAGTAATCTGAGCACGCCAGTTGGTGGAGAGGGCACCAGAAGCCTGGCCTTTGATGAGGACTTCTGCAGACCTGTAGGTGTGCCCCCTGCATCATATTTTCCTACAGTGACAGAGCTTTTAAATAGAAAAATATTTAGCACTTTTTTCCCTAATCTACCTATTAACTAAGCCTTTTGGTACTTCAAATGGTCTCTGAACGTGGAATTCCCATGACATAATGTACATCACATATCATTACAAAGTAATTAAGCTGAACCACATATTTCCAATTGAGTTTAACATAATCTAACATGGTGAGGGTAAATGACTCCATCTTCTCTGAGAGGGTCATAATATTCAAGGGAAATTCATAAGAAACAAATGACTGGAGTTGCTTCTGTTTCAATAGCAATATCAGAATTTATAGCATTTAGAGGTGATACAGAGGAAAAATAATACAATATTAATTGCATTTTGATTCTCTTGGTTTTGAAAATCCTTAGTATCAAACTAAAAATAAATCTCATGTATGTTGATTTAAAAATTCTAATTTGTATAAGGTACCAAAATAAATGTCATGCGACCTGTAGTCCAATTAACAACTTTAGTCAGGAAACAGAAAGCATAATGTAATCCCAACAAGCATAAGAAAATTGTTCCTCCAAAGGTCAAATAGTGAAAATGGAAAGGAAGGACAGGCTAGCACAACCTGATGATACAGGGAGGGGAATTAAAATAAGCAGCTTTAGAAGGATCAGCTCTTAAACCTGAAGCAGTTTTGGCTGCAGACTGACTTGCTAAATTGGCTACTGCACAGAAAACCCAATCTGAATCCCCTAATATGAAATGATGTTGATGACATTCCTCACTTGGTCATACATGTTGTGGTATTCCTCACCTCATACGAACTGGTACAGTATCTTTCCTAAGTCCTCTCTACCAAAGTTCTCATTGTCACTGTGATAGTATTTTATGTGTTAACCTGACTGGGCAAAGGAATGCCCAGATTGCTAGCAAAATGTTATTTCATGGTGTGTCTGTGAGGGTGTCATGGAAAGAGGTTAGCATTTGAACCCACAGACTGAGCAACAACCACCCTCACCAGTGGGGACAGGCATCATCCGATCTGTTGAGGGCCTGAATAAAACAGAAAGATGAAGTAAGGGTGAATTTGCTCTCTCTGCTTCAGCCGGAACGCCCATCTTCTCTTGCTTTTGGATATCTATGCTCTTGGCATTCTGACATCCAGTCCCAGACCAGGACTTACGTCACTGGCCTTTCAATTCTCAGGATTTCAGATTGAACTGAATCACATCTCTGGCTTTTCTAGTTCTCCAACTTGCAGACAGCAGATTGTGGGACTTAACCTCCATAACCATGAGAGCTGATTCTTAGAATATATCTCTTCTTATATATACATCTATCTTTCTCTCTCTCTTTCTCGATCTAATTGACTCTGTTTCTCTGAAGCACCCTGACTAATACAGTCATGCACATAATTGAGATTAGAGAAGCTGTGAGTTCCTCACAGAAAAACTTCCACTCATTTACTCCTTTATGGAACACATACTTATTGAAATGCCTACTATGTGCCAGTCACTGTTCTAGAGCTAAGGATGCAGTAATTTATGCATTTAACAAAGTTCTTCACACTCTGGAATTCTATTTCTAGTTGGGGAAGACAGATATTAAATAAAACTATATGTAAATAATATAATTTCAGACCATTCAAAAGCAGGGTAAAGAATTGGAGCCAGATGGGGAAGGCTTGGGTGCAGCCCAGACTGGCTAACATCATTTTGTATTCCCTAGAAGCCTTGACATCCCCCACTTTGCTGTAGCGCAGAATAGGCCCCACCAGATCTAACTGGTACAGGGATTCTTGAATGTCTCTGTGAAATCTAATGAAATTCTGACACAAAGTAGCAGCAAGATTCAGGGCAAAACTGATTTTTTACATTGTAGGGAGAGAGAACCGCATGGTAAGGGACTAGAGAGTAAAGTGGTGGTTGTATTCTACGTAGGGTGGTCAAGGGAGTCTTCTGAAACATCAGTACCTGTACAGAAGCCTCGTGGTGCAAAAATCTGGAGGAAAAGTGTTAGGAGCAGAGGGCAGAATCCGAACCCAGAGAGCATTTTGGGTATTCAAGGAGCTGTAAGAAAGTCAGTGTGGTTAGAATATGGTAACAAGAGCAAACAGCCATCAGGGATGAAGACATAAAGTTGGCGGAAGTGGATCATATAGGACCTTGTAGACCTAGGTAAAAGTTTGGAGGTTATTCTGCATGCAGTAGAATGCCATTAGAGGGCATTAAACTGGGAAAAAACAGATTCAATTCAAAATTGTTAAACTCTTCAGAGAATGACAGCACAAAAGGAAGATGTAATCAACAATCAATCTGTTTCAGCTTGACACAAGCCATAGAAGGTGAGAAAATTTAAACTGAGAGGAAGAGGGTTGTACAAAAACAATAGAAAAGATTTAAAGACTACCTGAAACTGGTAAGGACAACATTACAGAATAGACATGTTTATGTAAAAATGTGTTGTGCTCAGGAAAGATAATAGACTACCAATCAATACGATAGAGCCTACTAAGTCTTGTGAAACCTACTAACCATTACTCACTCCAGCTGCTTTATGTGAGAAGAAATGACACCTCCAGAAGAGACTAGAAAAACACCTTAGTAACTATGAGACCTTGGAGTCAGAAACTGAAATGTTTAAATGAAAAGTATTGATTCTCTTGTTATCCTTTGTGGGAACCATGATGGTATTTCCTTGGATCTTCCTTCAAGAGAGCCTGCTGCCAGTATCTATGATGCCATGCCTTCAGGGTCCACTGCAGAGGCCACAGACTCTCAGGCAACTTCCGGCCAATAACACACACTGTGGGGGTACTGGGACTTGGCAAAGTCTACCCATATGGAAGTCCTCCAGCAAGCAATAGCCATCGGGATGGCCATGTGTGCTCAGATGGGCCCCCCAGTCTGAATCTCTTTCTACCCAATTCTCTCCCTTCACCTCTCCTTTTACAGGATGCAGATGGCAATCCAAAGTAATTGATCCTGCTCCCTGTCCTCTTTGCCTTCTTCAAGGCATTGTCTCAAATAAATTTCTTGTATTTCTAACAGCATCTTGGCATCTACTTCCCAAAGGACCTGAACTGACACATAAACTAATAAGGTTCTACTAACAGTTGGAAATGGAAAAGAGGAAAAAACATATTTTCTGTGAGTAGAAATGGTGCCCCATGATAAAGAGTCCACAGGCCCTGCATTCAGCACCAGGATTTTGTTCTCTTTGACCAATTACAAAAGTTAGCAGAAAAAGGCACAAAACTAAATGTACTATGAGACATAGTAACTTTCAGAAAATATGTGTGATGCATTCAGGGACTCTCATGGAAAGAAAAAGAAATCTGTGGGCAGAGAAAGAATTAAAATTAAGACAATGATGAAAAAGCTGGATAAAATGAGAGAATAATAAAAAAATCCTAAAATAAAACAGGAAATCTTATATCTGCATTGGTGACCATCAGAAAACAATGTTAAATGAGGATAACTGAATAAAAAATGCTAAGAACAACCTAACAGAGAAAATAAGAAGAGGAAAAATAGAGATATGAAAAGCCAGCCTAGAAATTCTGGGTATTACTGAAGCACAGATATGAACAAATTGAAATACCACAATAGTAAATAAAGGAAAATTTTGCTAAACAGAATTAAAAAGCAATGAAAGGTTTCATTGTGTTTCATGAAAATTAATTCTCAAATGGATATATTATGTCAATTTTAATCATAAGGATACAGAAAAAAGTTAACAATCATCAAAACAAGGAGGAAAAAGATTTATCTCCTATGGCACAAAAATCAGGCTTGCTTCAACCTACTTATTTACAACATTGACTAGGACAACGAAATGCCCATATTTGTCTTTATCGTTCCACATTGTCCTTCTCAATTGCTTTCCTCAGTTGATAGCTCTCTGGCCATATTGAACTGAGTATAATGCCCTAATCTACTATGGTCAGATTACTAACCAAGATCACCTGGATCCTTCCTTACTCTGCAGTGCTTCCTGGGATTCTTACTATGAAAACTACAATACCACTCAGCCTTCCCAGGCCATCACATGACCCTGCTGCCCCTGAGCAGTCACATTTCCACCAAAGGTCACTATGGGGTCACTAACTCCTTTTTTTACCCTGAACATACCAGAATCAAAACAACAACAATAAAAGAGTCTTCTACTTCCTGTACAAGAAAAATAATATTAAAATATTTAACAGATCCCCCAATTTAAAAGAATGACCAAAGAAGGAAATGCAATAACTAAAATAATAAAATAAAGTACATGTAGTGGCTAATTGTCATGTAAAATATAATTACTCCTACTAGTAATTATATAAACAAATAAAATTACACCAAGTGGAAATTGTGTTTCTGTCATTTTTGATGATGAAAGGGAATATGCTACATATTCTGAAAGCTGCTCTTGAAAATGGATTTTATGGTAAAATTTTTAGAATTAATTTGATTTCACTCATGAACAACATTTCACTTAATAATTTTACTTCTAGCAATCTTATCTATTGAAATAATGTGAGATCAAGCCAGTGTTTACACATAAAGATGTTCATTGATGGGTCATCACAGTAAAAATATAGAAGAAATGTCAACATCCAAAATAAAAAAAACTTTAAATAATGATTATCATATTAGAATGGAATCGTGTACAGCCTTTTAAATACTATTCATATAAATTTAGATAACAAGGAAAATAGTTTAATTTTAAGCTGATGTTAAGAGAAACAGCAGGGCATAAAGCTACCTGGCTACCTCTGTATATGTGTGTACTTTTGCATATATACATATACGTGCATTTGCCAGTGATCATTGTTGGTCTTAACTCTAGAAGAAATACACCGGAGTGTCATGTAGTGTAGAAACACAACAGACTTTCTTGTTTCCAGTTTTTTTATTTTCTGTACTCTCAAATTATTTTAAAAGAAGAATGTGCTCATTCCATAATTGAAATACTATATTTCCATTTATTATTTCATAAGGTTATTGGCTATATCTAAAATGATAATACTGAGAGAGTATCTATAGACTGGAGGCTGCAGACTAGTTACCTATGGGTTCAATTTGGACCACATTTGTTTTTGTTTGGCCCATGGTATGTTTCTGTAGATTGATTTGTTGCCAGTGTTGAAATGTAGATAATTTCACATAAAAATCCAAACATCTGGCCTACTAGAAATGTAGAAGATCTCATAATGCAGAGTCCAAGTTTGCAGGGGTAGCAATGGCTGGGGTTGAGCAGCAACTGGTCCTTTGAAGTGGGTCATGAACTTTCCTCACCCAGTCTGCTTGTCCCATTCACAATACTTGTGCCGATCTTCATAAGCATTTACCTTTGCTAGGAATACTTCAGCGATGTAAAGTTCTATTAATACTAGAATACTCTACACAGTTGATGCCACCTCCTGGCACCAGAGCAGGGAACTCAGCTGTTTGGCAGCCTGGAGTGGGAAACAACGCCCAGAGGTGCTCTGCAGTGGAGCAGGCACACTCTTCCCACTTCCCAACTTCCAAGCAGCGCCGCCATAGGGCTGTCCTCTCCTGAATCAGCATTTCTCACACATCGTCAACATCACCTGTTCTAATTTGTGTCTAAGTCACTGCCATCACGGTGGGATTCCATCACTCTGCTGCTTCTGCCTCTTTACATTCTCTATTTTTCATTTCATAAGCTTCTATCTGAAGTGCTTTTCAATTTTTATGTAGACTTTTATGTGTTTATATTTTACATATTTACATACATTTATATTTTTATGTAAGCAGACTTTTATTATAGATCTCCCCAACCCATTAAAGAATTTTTTCTTTCATTTTAGACTCTCCAACTATAGTTGATTTATTCATTCATTCTACAAATAATAACATTATAGTGTTAGGAAACAGCCATGAACAGAGAAGCCCCTACCACCCCCACCTCTGGTGCAGTCCTATTTTAGTGAGAGAGAGACAACTAAGGGAATGAACAAATAAGATCATTTAAGAGAATGATATACACTATAAAAACAAATAAAACAATATGATAGCAACTAAAGCGCTGCATTGACTAGATAAGGATGATCTCTCTGAGACAGTAATCTTTCCGCTGAATGATAAAAAGCAGTAAGTCAGAAGAACTGGGAGGAGGCTGTTACTGCAGGTGAGTGAAGAGCCCTTATGAAAGCAATAAAATGGAAAGAAGTCTACCAGGACACAGTAGGAGAAAGGCAAGGTGGGCGAGGTCAGTTCAGCGAAAAGGTGGAGCCTACTGGCACTGATAAAAGATTTAGATTTTCTTCTAAAAGCGACAAGAAGATTTGGAGAGTTTGCAGAGAGACCATTAAGGGAGACCATTCGGGGGGTTGTTAGGAATAGTCCTATGGAAGAGGATGGTAGTTTGGACCAGGGTACTAGATACAGGATTCATAAAGTTATCTTTAGATTTCTCTCAACTATGGTCATTATTCCCTGGGTGCTCTGATGTTGTTTATTTGCTACCAACGAATGTATAATTAGCCTAGAAGTCAAAAAGTTACAGAAGACTGGGTTTTTGAATAGCGTATGTTTCACTATACTTGAGGGAATAAATTACTGCATTTTCTTGACTCTAACATGCCGTTTATTGAAGATGCACCATTATTTTCTGTACTACTAAGAAGCAAATGTGCCCAACTGAGAAATGACACAAGGCTTCCTCATTACTCAGGAATTTTGTTTCACACTTATTGAAAGTGTCCTTCCAGTGTTATTTGGACATGAATTTTTTAAGAGTTTTTTACTTTTATCTATATGCAATAGTATTTCATATAGCTACATTTTCATAAGCTAAAGCATATTGTATTCTTTTTTAAGACATTTTAAGCATCAATTAAGATCAACGAGTGTGATATCAATAATGCACATAACTGAAGTGCCATGACAATATATAAAGCTATTCCTATATCCTGCATTTAAAGCCAATGACAACCTTGTCCTAAATGTCCCTTAGCAGTTGGAAGACACTATCATTTGTAAAACACACCCTGATTTTAGAGATGTTAAAATATAATTAAATGTGCACCTTAAAACTGGTGATGTAAAATAGTAATAGGGAATTTTCTTAGTAGGCAAAAACGTAAATAGGTCTGGAGTTGAGTCTCTTCATTTATCACTGCTCTACTCTGCAATTTGTCTTTCAAATAATTAGACAGCTCAAAAAATTTTCATCTACCACAAATTTCACACATATACACACAGGTTTATATGTATGTATGCTCATGTACACATATATTCATATTATAATTCAAAGGGTTCTAAAATTTTACAGTTAGATTGAAAAATCAATTTTCCTTCTTCCTCATTTGGTTCACTATCCAGTTGAGCCCCTAATGCAATGTGTCACTATTTCCCTTTGCATACATCCTGTTTTAGAACGGTTCAAGCTCCTCAGCTAAGTCCCCCACTCTGTTATCAACTTCAGCATAAAGGAGGACAGGTGGTCCCCCAGGCAGACTTGTGATGTTGCCGATCCTTCAGATACTCTCAAGTCTTGTTACAAATTATTTTAACTGGGCCGGAACTGACACCACTCTTCTCAGATCTCCACTTAGTGTTAGAAAGTAAGCCTCCTTAACTGCTAAAGAATTCAAACTTTGCATGGGATTCGGGAGACTTGAGCAATAAAAGTGCAGCTCTACCCACTGCTAGAGAACAGACAGGACAGTAAGTCTGGTCTGTGAGTTTACGGAGAAGAAAGGTAGTGCAGGGACAACACGGGTGCTACTAAAAGAGAAATCATCAAAAGTACAATGAAATATTAATGTTGCAGGATAGGAATTAGGAGGAAAAAACAATTTTGTGTGCTCTGGAAGCTTACCTTCATTGCCCTCAATCTGGCTCCTGGGGAGTTTTCTCCCTGGGAAGAAAAGAATTATGGTTAAAAAAAATTATCACTAGCGGCCTAAGCAAGGCTTCCATTTTTTGTTTGTTTATTTTGTGACGGAGTTCCTCTAACAGAGCTAGACATAAAATAAGGGGGAACTTTTCCCTGCTTGTGAAGATGTTAGCTGAACAAAGGAGACCCATATGTAGTCAGCAAGAAGCTCTACAAGATGTGACTCAGGGCATCAGGGAACACTGGTGTGTGCCATGCAGTGAATTGTGTGTCCCCCAGAATGTATGTAAGGTCACAATGATTGTGACCTTATTTGGAAATAGTCTTTGAAATGTAATCAAGTTGATATCATACTGGATTGGGGGGGGCTCTAATTTAATAACTGGTGTCTTTCTAAGAACTAAACAATTTTGACACAGAAATAGGGAAAAATCATGTGACTAAAGAGGCCAAGATAAGAGTTATGGCTCTATGAGCAGAAAAGGCCAAAAATTTTGAGCAACAACCAGAAACTAGTGCCTTCAAGAGAGCGTGGTTCTACTGAAACATTGATTTTTAACTTCTAGCCTCCAGAACAGTGAGGCAATAAATTTCTATTGTTTAAGCCATCCAAGTTTGTGGTAATCTGTTATGGCAACCCTGGGCAACTGGCACAGAATGTAAGAGGAGCACTTTGCTCCAGAGTAGGAAGTCCAGCAGCAGCTGGGGCAGCACTGACAAGCCTCCCACCACACAAGGTCAGTCACCTGAGCAAGGCAGCAGCCCTTCCAGCATGGCCCAGAGTTGGGGGCAGCCAGTGTGGAGAGCCACCCTGAAGGGGTAAACCAACAGCAAGCATGGAGCAGCAGAGTTGCAAAGTGACAGGGGGGAGATATAAATACATGATTAATGACTTTTAACTTCTTGCCTCCCCAGGGAGGCCTTTGTGGACCACCTAATTTAACTTATATTCCTCCCTTTACCACATTGTGTCTATTTTAGCACCTGACCTTTTACTTAGTAAGTCCCAAATTGTAATATTTTTTCTCTCTTTCTTCTTCTAGACTATAAATTCTGTAGAGCAAATATCAGCTGCGTGTTGTACATTATTGTTCTCCAACACAGGAAAATGTCCAAAAATTGATGTGTATATGTGCTCAAAAGCTATTTCTTTATTTCTCTTATTTTTAAAGAATTAGAGATGTATTTATTATGTCCTCCCAACAGAATTGACATCTGCTTGCCCATGACCAGAATGTATTACGGACAAGCATTTTTGCAGCTGGCCATGATGCAGTTATTTGGGTTCCAAGTTAGCTGGAGACAAATTGCTCACATGGGGCTGTGCATGCTGGGGCTGAGGGAGGGCACAGGCTGTGGGGACCAGGTCAAGTGGTACTCTGTCCTCCTGAGATCAGGACCCTCCACTCAGCAGGGGGAGCTTCCACCTGTTCCATGGTCCTGCCCCCTGGGATCCTGCCCTCCTGAATCCCTGGAGGGATCCTGTCACATGGAGGTGCTGTAACTTGCTTCAGGTGGGTTATTGTTCAAAGGTTGTTTCTTAGGATCTTTATCTTTCTTTCTCCTCTGCTCATTTTTTAAGATATTTCTTGAGTGAATTAGTAAATGAATGAAGACATCCATTCCTCTTGGGAGATCTGAGAGAGACATATGAAAGGATAGCAATTCTGTCCTATGTTATGGCAGATGGAGTACTATTAACTTGCAATATAATGAAGCCTAGAGGACTTTAGCTAATTCTGCTTAGGGATCCAACCATTCCTGGAGTCTGAGTTAATCTGACAGTAGGCTTTCAGAAAAAGCACACAAAATGGGATGTAGTTAGCAATGACTGCTAAGACAGAATGATGCCACCAGATGCTGTAAAGAAAGGGGAAAATCTTTTGGGATATAAAACATATTGGACTATGATAATTATCTTTAAACATTTGAAAGATACTAATGTAGAAGACAGAGTTGGTTTATTTTAGCTTGTTTTTTTTTTCCTGTTTCTTTAGTGTGCAAAACAGGTATCAATGAGTAGAATGTATAAGGAAGCCAACTATGGAAGTATTTTCAAGTAGCTAAATGAGTTAGTGAAGTGTTTCCATTCTTAAAAGTATTTCAATTGAAGCTAAATAATGTCTTGTCAAAGGTAACATGGAAAGGATTCAAGTACCCAAAAAAAGTGAGATGGATATTGGGTTAAATAATTTTAGAAGTCCCTCCAAAACTTATGAATGTATGCTTTTGTGAAACTAGAGAGATAAATAAAGTCTCTAAGCATACCTAGATTATTTTATTGAAAACTACAAATAGAACCCAGACTGTCTTTTTCTTTACATTTATCACATTTGTTTTGAAACAATTAGAGTTTCATATCAGCCAATAGCATTTTTTAGTACTTTTTTACTCCCACACTTAGAAAAATTTGATTATTTGCTTCTAGTAATGCAATTTTAATGGAGTTTTTACATCATGCTGTTTTATTGGCAAACATGTTATGAGGTATTTACAAAGCACAAAGTATTTCAGGTTTATTTTAGAGAGGACACATTGAGGTCAGGAAGTAACTCATTTAATAAATGAAGCTACACTGTAGTTTAATGACTTACAAACATGGTTTAGCAAGTATTAAGTGGGGCTGGGATTAGAATTTGTGCCTGCAGATCTACTACACAGCACAGGGATTCTTTGCTTGGAGAGGAGGGAGTTTGGCTTACTGACTTGCCAGTTTCCAGGGCCAAAATGATAAAGTCTCAGGAAAGAATGGCAATGCATTTTAATTTACCGATTTTAAAAGAGCTCATCTGGGGGATCCTGAAAGAAAACCTGTCTCTTGGCAAAAAGTGAAATCATGATGTTCTGAGAAATTATGAAATTTCATCTAACGCAAACTAGAATAACAGAATAAAAATGATGAATGCCCTAATTATCTTGAAATAAGAAAAAACTAGTGTATTGTAGGAGTATAATAAATGTAAGATACACTCTTAGTTGATATCAACATTTGATTACATGGGTGAAGTGTAGCTTATATAACCACATATTGCTTGGTGGAGAGATAATTATAAAAATAAGCATAATGTTACTTGGAAGTTTAGACATTTTAGGCTGGCTATAAATGTAAATCATTGTTGGTCTTTCTTTGCATGTTTTGGTTCCCATTTAGTAGGGGAGGGACTCAAACCCTTGTCACCAAGCCATGGCCACAGCTGATGTGCTCACAACTGCACAGCGCACAGCAGTGCAGAGTGGCTCGGTGACCAATGGACGGGGAGGGAGGAACAGGTGGTGGGCAGAGGAGGCTGAGAGAAATAAAATGTGCAAAAGCCATCTACAAAGTTCACACTTATCAAAAATGTCGATTTATGAATCACATCCTGGAGATCTTTTCTCTTTAAAAAAAAGTCCCCCTGACTATTTACTGATTCTAATTTTTTTAAGTGTTGGCAATAGAGAGTCATTTTCCTAATGCAGACATCACCTCAATGCTGCTTTTAACAGCCACCATGAAATGACTGTGATGTCACTCCTCCTCGTCAGCAAAGCCTTGACATCCATTATCTGATTAGTGCATTTCAAACAAGATTAAACCTTACTAATGCAGTCAAAATGGTGTATCACGTAGAAACAATGCTGAACGTAAGTGACTGGCCCATTGCAGTTGCTATAGCTCTCTAGTAGTGACCACAGTAAAGCTCACGACACTGGGACACAAAGGTTATTGTGTTGTCGTCATTTCCTGAGTGAGTTCCTTAGCTACTCGTGATTCTCACAGGGCCACACAGTAAATCTTTGGGGTTGGAACGATAACTGATAAGACTGCTGAGTCATATTTGTGTTTATTTCAAGAGCAATTATACTGATTTATGCTTAGGAAGAAAATGTAATAAAGGGAGACTCTCCCAGCTCTCCATCCTTCACAACCATAAATTTTAATTGCTTGTTATTATTTTGATTCAAAATGCAATGAAAGTAATTACATATTTTCTCAAAGCTCAGTATACATATAAAAATCTAAAATAGCACGTTAAAATATTCTCTGAACAAATCTTTGTTCTGAATATACAATTCAATAATGCAATTAGGTCAAGTTCATTAGCTAACCACCAGCTCAGAAACAAGACTTTTAGCTGTCAATAGTAGAGATTATTCTTATGTGAAAATTAACTGTTAAATCTACTTAAAAGTAAAAAGAAATAAAAAAAACAAAACCAAAAAATCTATTTAAATTTTTGTTTGGACTCAAAATATTTTTTAAGATTTTATTTATTTATTTTTAGAGAGGAAAGGGAGAGAGAAAGAGAGAGAGAGAGACATCAATGTGCAGTTGCTGGAGGCCGTGGCCTGCAACCCAAGCATGTGCCCTGACTGGGAATCGAACCTGCAATGCTTTGGTTTGCAGCCTGCGCTCAATCCACTGAACTATGCCAGCAAGGGCTGGACTCAAAATATTTTTTTTAAAAAAAACCCTTCCCTTCACTTGAGCCATTATACTTGATATAACAGCAAAATACATGTTTAAGAATATGATTTGTTCATTTAGAGAATATTATTGAGTAACTACTATTTGTCAGAAATTATTCTACTTAGAGTATTAGGATGAAATTATAAGCAGCCTTGAGGGACTCAGAAATCTAAATAAAAAAGAAATGAGAAATTCTAGAAAAGATAAATATATGTTGTCCTATGGGAGCACAAATAAAATAAGAGGAAGTATTGAATATAAACGAAAATGGAACTAATTACCCCAAGTCTCCATTACATTTGAGGAGCTGGTATGGTAGTATTATACCAGGTACTCTCAGTGTTTATTCACACCTTGATCAGGTTGGGCTGACATAACAAAATACCATAAATTGGATGGCTTCAACAACAGAAATTTCTTTCTCACTGTTCTGGAGGCTTGGAAGTCCACCTTCGAGGTGCTGCAAAAGTTGGTTTCATTCTGAGGCCTCTTCTCAGCTTGTGGACAGCTGCCTTCTTGCTGTGTCCCGTTATAGAAAGGAGAGGAGGTGCTGGTGTCATTTGCTCTCTCATAATGTCACTAATCCCATTCTGGGGCATCTACACTCCTGACCTCATATACACCTATTACCTCCCCAAAACCCTACCTCCTAAAGCCACCACATTGGGGATTAGGGCTTCATTATAAGAATTTGGAGGGGATACAAACATTCAGTCCATAACAATTAGTCTAACACACGGGTGTTAGAAGACAATAACAAAGACATTACATTAATCCTGGCTGGTGTGGCTCAGTGGATTGAGTGCTGGCCTGTGAACCAAAGGGTCACAAGTTCAATTCCTAGTCAGGGCATACGCCTGTGTTGCAGGCCAGGTCCCCCGTATGGGTGCATGAGAGGCAACCACACATCGATGTTTCTGTCCCTCCCTTACCCTCTGTCTAAAAATAAATAAACAAAAAATATTTTTAAAAATACAGAAAAATAAATAAAAACATTACATTAAAATTAAAAGGCTGAAAATATTTTTCAGCTTTTGGGAAATAGATGATAGCTGAAGAATTTTGGGGGGGGAAGCATTATATCAGTAAATTTTAAAGAATAAGTAGAAATTTTTGGAAGATTTACCCAGATACTTTGGAGGGATGAATCTGATTTTGAGAAAAAGTGGACTTAGTCATTCAATAATTAATCATTCAAAATAACTTTAACTTAATCATTGAACTTAAACTTTGAACTTAATCATTCAAAAATTATTGTTAATCATTCAACAATAAAATACTTATTGTTCTTTTTTTATGCAGAAAATCAATTTATTCCATTATAAGTACTTACACAGTCAAGAAGAATAACTGACCTGCTGGTGAAACAGGTCACCCAAAACAGATGGTATCAAACTAGCGGTCAAGGAGTAACTCCTAAAAAAGAAGGCAACTCTTATCCAGGATTAATTTAATTTTAAAAACAAATACAAACTATTGATTCATTCTTCTCAACTTGACTATCTACCTGTAGTAAAACAGTCAGATAAAAACACATCTTAGCCCTGGCTGGCGTAGCTCAGTGGATTGAGCGCGGACTGGGAATCAAAGTGTCCCAGGTTCGATTCCCAGCCAGGGTACATTCCTAGGTTGCAGGCCAGAACCCCCAGCAACCGCACATTGATGACTCTCTCTCTCTCTCTCTCTCTCTCTCTCTCTCCCTCCCTTCCCTCTCTAAAAATAAATAAATAAAATCTTAAAAAAAAAAAACATACATCTTTACAACTGGTGGTCCCAAGTTTTGTTTTGTTTTTTTTTTAATTTTTAATTTTTTATTTCAATCATTGTTCAAGTACAGTTTTCTCCCCCCTACTCCCGTTCCAGCCCCTCCACCCAACCCTCCCCCCTTCCCCCCATTACGCCCCTACCCCTAGTTTTTGTCCATGTGTCCTCCAAATTTGTTCCTGTAATCCCTACCCATTCCCCCCTGAAATTCCCTCTTCTCTCCCCTCTGGCCACTGTCAGACTATCCCCTATTTCAGTGTCTTTGGTTATATTTTGCTAGTTTTTTGTTTTGTTTTGTTTTGTTGTTTAGATTCCTGTTAAAGGTGATATCATGTGGTATTTGTCTTTCACTGCCTGGCTTGTTTCACTTAGCATAATGCTTTCCAGCTCCATCCATGCTCTTGCAAAGGGTATGAGCTCCTTCTTTCTTTCTGCTGCATAGAATTCCATTGTGTAAATGTACCATAGTTTTTTGATCCATTCATTTACTGATGGGCATCTAGGTTGCTTCCAGCACCTAGCTATTGTAAATTGTGCAAGTTTTTAAAAAGAAAACTATTTCACAGAAAGGAAAGAAATAATATGAAAACTGCTCAAGAAATACACTAACAAACAGAAATATACGGGGAAAGATGAACATGTAGTTTGGACTTAACTCAAGAAACTTGGAGAAGACTGGCCTACAGAAGAAAATGTGCATCCCGGAAAGACAGGTGTGAGGATTTTAGAGCAGCAATTTATATGACTTGAATCTCCCCTAATTCCTGAATTAAAACGACATCTTGCAGTACTTGTGCTTCATGGCTCAGACACCTGTCTCACTTGGCTCTATTCCTTTCTTCCTTCTACCCTTTGCTTAAATGAGTCCAAGTAACTTGGGAATATAGCATTAGAAGAAAAGTAAAATAACCACACACAATAATCCTCTTTCAGTGGTTACTTTAGATTTTTATTACTAGAAAATTCTTGAAGAAAATTTAAATATAAGTTTGTGGCTTTGTTGAATCAAGTCCCTCAGTTAATATTTAGAAAACACCCTCAGTTTGGGCTAATAGCATTGTTGATGGTACCTAATACAGAAGGATAGCTGAAAAAAGTCTGGGTCTCGAAACTCATGTTAAATCAGTATCATCAGGGTTGAAAGGGAAAAAGGGGAGTCTAAAATCACAAGAAGTGCAGATGCATTTAAGACCTCTGTCCTTCTGGATCCATGCTTCCTTCAGGGTCTTCATCATTATAAAGGTTCTCTGCCATTTGCTACACTTGCATGATATTGTCTTCTGACACAGAACAGATCCTCCAAGGTTCATTGGGATTTCAGAAGAAATCAGATATCTTGGCAGTGTGACCACCATGAATAAACAACAACTCCAGTGGCCCATCTTCTGCATCTTCTAGAGATTGTTCCTCTCCAATTTTACTTAAATCCCAGACATTCAGTCTGCAATCAATACCACTGGAAACCAAAATAGTCTCATTGTGCGGTGACCATTGAACCTGGAATATTTCATCCTTATGTGATTCAAAGGAATGCAATTTAAGTTTCAGATTTCTCAGATCCCACAAGGCAACAGTCTTATCAGCTGATCCTGTGGCAAGAATGAACTCACTATAAGGACTGATTGAAAGAAAGGCAGTTCACTTCAGCAGTGTGAGCATCAACTGAGTGGCTTGTTTTGGAAGCATTGTTTGAACGAGTATCCCAAATCATGAGTTTCTGATCATCAGTAACTGATCCAAACAGAGACTCATGAAGCAGATGCCAGGAAATATCTTCCACTACTGCTGTATGCCCAGTAAAGATGGTCTTCACGTCCACAACTTTTCCTTCCTTTGGAACAGCACTGATGTCCCATAAGCAGATGGTATGGTCATCTGAAGCAGTAAGTAAGTGCCCACTGATATCTGGGTTCCAAGAAAGCCCACAGCCTTCCTCCTGATGTCCACAGAGATGCAAGTCTGGGTTGCACTCTTCATAAGGATCTGGTTTAGAAGGATGTTTTGTATAGTCAAAAACAAGAACATTGCTGGATGGAGTCTTTGTTGCAATAATGCAAGGGTTCTGCGGCATATAATGTGCCCTGTTTACTTTTCCTTCATGGTTCGTCTTGATTTCTATTTCAATTTTTCCACTAACAGAGCCAAAATCTCCAAATTCTCCTTTCTCACTGTCATAGTGTGAAGCATCAAACTGAGCATCATCATCAGGGAGCTGCACACTGGCCCTCACAAGGTGGTTTTGTTCATCTGATGTGTGTGTCCCCAGGACAAGTCGATGAATGCTGAAATCTTTCCCTTCTGGTCTGGTTACATCTGGAAGCCCCTGTGCAGTTAAGCTGGGCCACTCCACAGTATGGGTCATCACCAAATAATAAAGAAAAGGGGTGTTCTTTTTCCATATTTTGTACTCTTCATTGATCACATGTTCCTCTACTGTGTCATCAAAGGCTGCCTCCTTGTCGGCCATGGCTGGCAGGCGAGCCATGCAGCAGGGTCGGGGGGAGTCTACAGGTGCCACTTATTGTTCTGAAAGTCTTATGAAAAATACAGTCAAACACATGACATGGATTTTCAGTGCACAGAATTTGCCTCATTTACTTCTAATCATAGCATACAAGGCAATATAAATGATGGATCACTCAGCTCTAAACTGTTGCCTCAACATTTCTGCTTCAGGATGTCTGTCTTTATCTTTCCTCCTTCAAAAAAATTATATTGAAATGACATTTTTAAAAAATCCTCAGCAATTCTGTCAATCTAGGGACTATGTCATCACCACAATAGAACAGAAAGGTGTTTCTGATGAGAATGAACTGATTAAAAAAAAAAGGTAAAAGAACTGAATCATGAAATAACAGTAAGTTCAAAAAATGAGTCCTAGTGACTTACGGTTCTCCTTGTTGGCTATGCCAGTCTCCTTCTTCCAGAAGCTGACTCTGAGCAACTGCTTTTCACAAGTAGAGCCCTTTACAAATGGCTGTCTGGGACTGCAGGACTGTGCTCCAGGTGACCTAACACAGCCCAAAAGGATGCACAGCTCCTGAGCACTGAAGATGTGGAGCAAGCACTCCCTAAAAGAAAGCCAACCTGGCCATGTCTTTGCTGTATGTGTGCACACACACAGTCAGGTCTCAGTGCTTGAATCTGTACTCACTTCCAAGACAACATAAACTCTCATATGAACACTAAAATATTTTCCTCTTGCCTATGGCAATATAAAATATCAACCACAGATATAATAGACAATGAATATTCAGCAAACATCTGAAGAAAATAAACAACATGAAGGAAAGCTAATAAAATCTATAAATAAAAGAACCAGTGCCCCAAGTGACCAAGGAGCATTTGAAAATAAGCGTAAGTAGAAATTTCTAGAAGACACAAAATAACAACTCATCCATTAACAATAAAGCTGCTAAGAGAAAAATTACTAAAACAATCAATAAATGGGATAAACAAAAAATAAAATGCAGCTGCAAAACAATCCTATATATTACCTTCAAAAGCAGTATAAGTAAAGAAATAAAAGCTAAATGATCAAAAGTATGAGAGAAGAGTTAAGAGACAGGCATAGTTATAGATCTAAGAATTCCAACAGCCATTGACCAAGTGCTTCAGTGCAGAAGCACAGAAGCAGGGGGATGGGGGAGAATAGAGAGACATAAACAGAAAAAAATTGCACTAAAATGCCCTATTGTTCCAAAAATACTTCAGTTTATAGCCTCAACAATTCTGGTCAATAAAGCAAATCAAATTTATCCCAAAATTGTTATAAAAGAGTAAAAGACTAAGACAGTTTGACAGATAAACAAAATAAGAGGGCTTGCCATCTCAGATAGCAAGATATAATGAGCTGGAGTAATTAAGGCAGTGTGGTGTAGGACAGGGGAAGAACAATCATACAGTGGAACCTAGCAGAGAGCCCAGAAACAGAGCGATGCCTTTGGGAAAACTTGGTACATAACTAAAGTGGTAACAATCAGTGAAGAAGGAATGGACTGCTCAACAAATGGTGCTGGGACTACTGATTAGCCATGTGGGAATAGGATCCCTATCTCATTTCCTACAAAGATAAAATCATTCCCATGGGGATGAAAAACTTAACTGTGAACACCAAAACTTTAAACTTGTACAAGTAAATTCAAAGTATCTGCTAATGGGAATATGAAAAATGGAAGGTCATGGTTTGAGTGGAGTTGGTTCCACCAATTTGGAGAGCAATCTGGCCATATCTATCTAAGATGTATTAATTACAATTTATGTTGAAGGTGCGCATATCCGAAATGCCAGCAATTCTATGTCTAGATATTTACCTTAGAAAAACCAACACATATTCTCAAAAAGACATCACGGAGTTATTCAAATGGCAAAAAAATAGGAAAAAATTAAAAATAGAATTTAACAATTTAAACATTAATCAATAGCATAAGTTGTGATGTATTCATAAATTATGGAATAATAAATGAAACAACTATTTAGTAAGTATAAAAACAAACCAGAGCTACTTGTATCAACATAAACAAATCTCCAAAAAGCAACTTGCAAAATTGTATATATAATATAATACAATACTATCTGCTTAAAATATAAAAAGATACAGAACACTTACCTGTGTGTATATTCAAAATACGAAAAATTTCATGGGAGTACCATGTGGCCCTCTGTGGTTGTGGTGATCATAAGGGAGGGGAGGCATTAAGGCCAGGATGGGGCACACAGAAGGCATCAACTGTGTCTGCAATTTTCTTTTATATATGTAGAAAATAAGGCAAAATGTTAAGATTTGATAAAACTGGTATATGACTAACCAAGTTTGTTTTTTATTTTCCTCCATATTTTTCTGTATGTTTAAAATGTTTCACAATAGTTAAGCATTTTATAGTTAATTCAACAAATATTAAGCATATTTTAAAAATAAACAATGAACAGTGAGGTTGCTAAATCAGTAAAATCAGCAAAATTTGTAATTAAGTCTAAATAAGGATTAATGTGAGATATTGTAAAATTATTAATAATCTGAAGAAGTCAAGTGCCTTTCCCAAAGTCTCACAGCTAACAAATGGCAGAGCCAACATTTAAACTGAGCCCTTCACTGAGCACCTCATTCCTCTGCTTAAAATATGAGAACAAAATATAGGAGCTAATTTTAAATATTAGGGTGGGTAGACCTTCTTTAATAAGTTATAATGTCAAAAAGTAATAAAGGTGACCAATATGACAAATACAACCAAAATACAAATAAGTACTAGTAGAAAAGATTTGCAACATATCTTTTTTAAAAATAATTAATATTCAGAATATAAGGAGCTTCAACTCTGAAAGAAGATGGAATAATAAAAAATAAAGCATATTAAGAGAGGCAATGCATGAAAAAATATATACAGAGAGCCAAAAAATATATGAGAAAATACACCAAGATAAAACATTGGATAAGAAGAATTTAAACCGCTCACCTCATGCACTGCTGGCCAGAATCTGGAGTAACACTTTCCTACATCATTGTTGGGATTGAAAACTGAGTTGCAATTTGGTAGGGTCTTTCACAGCTACAACTGTACATATTCTAAATAGTTCAAGCACAGTTTTCCCTTATAAATGCAAAGTTGTGTCTACATTGTTGTTTGAAATAATGAAAATTGGAAGTATCCAAAATAGGGAAATGATAAGACAGAGAGTCTATACTATATAATACAGTGCAAATACATTATATATTGTGGGTATAATTATATATAAATATGATGTAGTATGTAAAAATAATGAGTTATGTACTTGCATACTAAAATGAAAAGGTCATCAAGAAAAAAGCAAATAAAGTAAAAAAATGCACAGCAAAAAACAATTTCTTCAGGCTAATTCTATTAGCTTTTAAAAGAAAAATAACAAACTTTAATTATATTATATATGTATATGCATATTTTATATATCATATATGAGGTTTGTCCAGAAAAAGTCCAGCTATAGTTAATATAATAAAAATGGTTTGCATGACATCGATGTAACCAGGCAGTCAATGAGGGTGAACTAGAATGAGCATGCATGGACTTCACTGTGCTAGTCAGTGGGAGTAGACACCTTTGAGTGAAAATGTACTGTGGCTGTCCCATTCCAATGGCTGAATGAATAGAATAACAAATTTGCATCAAATTTTGCATTAAGCTTAAACATTCCTCCACAAAAACTATGCACATGATTCAGAAGGCCGTAGCTACAGGCAACTGGTGACTGACAACTTTGTCAGGACAACAGACTTGCTCACATATCACATCTAGTGCATAGTTTTTGGTGAAACATCAAATCACTTAGGTGACTTAGCCCCACCCGCCCTCCACAGCCCAGATTTGGCACCCTGCAACTTCTGGCTTTTTCCCAAAACTAAAATCACCTTTGAAATGGAAGAAATTTCAGATTGTCAATGAGATTGAGGAAAATATGATGGGGCAGCTGATGGTGATTGGGAGAACTGTGTGAGATCCCAAGGTGCCTACTTTGAAGGGGTCTGAGGCATCATTGTCTTATATACAATGTTTCTTTTTTTAACTTTTAAGATTTTATTTATTTAGTTTTAAAGATGGGAAGGGATGAAGAAAGAGAAGGAAAGAAACATCAATGTGTAGTTGCTTCTTGTGTACCTCCTACTGGGGACCTGGCCCACAACCCAGGCATGTGCCCTGACTAGGAATCAAACCAGCTACCCTTCAGTTCTCTGGCTGGCACTCAGTCCACTAAGCCACACCAGCTGGGGCTGTACAATGTTTCTTGTATCTTGTATCTTCTTCAGTAAGTGTCTCTATTTTTCATGCTGCATGGCCGGATACTTTGTGGACAGCACTTATATATTATATGTGTATATATTACATATGTAATGCATAATGACAACATATTACATATCCATGTGGATATCCATAAAAGTTTTCTGGGGAAACATACCAAACTATCACCAGAGATGTCCTGATTTAGAGAGGTGAAAGGGCAAATAGTAAGAGGAACTTTAGCTTTTTACTATGTGTCCTTCTATTTTTTTACAATGTGAATGAATGACTTTGAATTACTTTATAATATAAAATTATGAAATATTCAAAATATAAACTTTATTTTTGATCATTTGTAATACACAAATGCATACTGTTATGGGCTGTATTTTATTCTTCAAAATTCATATTTTGAAGTCCCAGCCCTCAGTATCTTAGAATGTAACTGTATTCAGAGATAAGATGTTTAAAGAGGTGATCAAGTTAAACTGAGGCCTTAATCCAATATGACTAGTGTTCTTATAAGACAAGGGAGAGCAGGGATAAGAGAGCCCAGATGAAAAACCACATGAGGCCACAACAACAAGGCAGCCATGTACAACCCAAGGAGAGAAGCCTTAGAAGATATTAAACCTGCTGACCCCTTGATCTTGAGCTTCTAACCTCCAGAACTAGGAGACAATAAATTTCTGTTATTTAAACCACCCTGTCTGTGGAATTTTATTGTGTCCTAGTGTACTAATACACATGCTTAGGACTGTATTTGGCTTTCCCTATGCACACATGAGCTTAGCAGAAGATTTGGTGGGAGGATAGTATTTGGGTTGGCTCTGTGACTTATATAATTCAGTTTTTATTCTTCTTTCCTTGGATATAGTTATGTAGGCAAATAAATGCCTTCCATGTCAATATTGATAATCTCTAAACATTATTAAACACTTGAGTTACCTCATTTATTTCTCACAATAACCTTTTGTAATAGATGCAAATGTTATTCCCATTTTATAGACACAAATACAAAACTTAGGGAGATACATGACGTTGAACAGACTGACAGCTGCCAGAGGGGAGGGGAGTTGCAGCTGAATGAGAGGGGTAAAGAGATTAAGAAAAGAAAAACAAAAGACGCATGAACACAAACAGTACGATGATTACCAGAGGGAAAGCAAGGTGGGGAGAGTAGAAAAAGATAAAGGGGAGATAAATGGAAGGAGACTTGACTTGGAATGGTAAACATACAATACAATATACAGATGATGTAAAAAAAATGAAGTTGGGATTCAAACCCAGACAGCCTGGCTCTACGGCTTGCTCTTGTAACCACTGCCCACTGCAGTTCCCAGACTCCAAAGTCACATCTATTTCTTTTCATTTCTTCTTTATTGTGTCTGCTGCCTCTGGAACAGTGGGATATATTCAAAATTAAATCAGTGTGTTATCAAATCACTTAAACCCTCAAGTTTAATAGACTCTAACAAAGTTCAAAATGAACTGGCCATGCACGATATTACTAATTTACTCACTGTACCCATAATAATTGTTCCTTCAAATAGACTACATGTTATTGAGTTAAGGCACCCTGCCAGTTGTTATTTTGGCAATCTTTTCTTTTATTGACTACTCCTTTAGCCATACGTCATTCAGAGTGACAGTAAGTACTGCCTTACTTATCTCTTTTGTTACAGAGCACCAATATTGTTCCATTTCCTAGCTCAACACTGTTAATGTGTTTGGATACTTATGGCCAGTTTTGACTGAAAGCATAATAAATCATAAGATATAAAATTCCAGAAAGTCAAAAATTTTGGAAAAGACAAAACATTTATTGTATTTAAAAGATAGTATTTTGAGGGGCTTTTTTTCCTCCTTTGAACTATGATCCAAGCATCAGTTCCCTCTCTCTTACATTGTTATTCTCTTCTACTTTAATTGCGGAAAGAAGAGGTTTATCTAGTGATTGTTCCTGAACTATTTTTAGCCCACCTAACTATTTATACATATCACATGCTCTGGTCACTTCTTTTAGTTCTTGGGGGCAACAGTTCATTGATGGGCTCACATCAAAACCCGGACTATAATAGGATCTTCTGCATGGACATCAGTGGAGGGGTAAATATGAGATGTGCCGCATGTTCAATTACTGATACATCCCTTTATTGTCCATCTCTTCATCAGAATTAAATGGTATGTCAGAATTTACTGAAGGATTAAGACAAATACACTGAACTTGAATATAGAAAAAAATTAACTACTCTATACATGTGATTTTATTTTTTTAATAGTCCAAGAAATAAGTGGCAAAGAAAGTAGGCCTTTTACATGTGGTCTTTATATTACCTAGTCATGCTCCCCTAGCCTCAGGTTCACGGCATTAGAAAGAATGTCAGTAACATCCAAGTCTCCAAACCATTGTGAGGAAACTCACACCCTACTCCAAGGTTGGTTGTTTTAAAACATGCCCCTATCTGAAAATTTATGGAAAATGGATATTCCCCAACAACACATTTCCTAGCACCATGATTTTCAGTTCAGTTTAACCTCTGGGATGGGCAGAGATGGTTCTAGACTATCTAGAGGGCTTTGGTGTGCTTTATGAAAAGTGAGTAATCAAAGACTGTCCTTGTCTTTTGGAAGCATTAATTTAATCAGATACACAAAACTCTTCCAAAGATAAGCATTCATTCTAAAATAGAGTAGAATCTAGATCCATGTTTAGGAAGAAAAGCAATTTGCCAAATACAACATAATTTGCAAGACTCCACACACAACAGAAGCCTGGCTTTATGCTATTGAAAAAAATGTCAGTCCTGTCCACCCTTTCTTCCCAGCTTTTGGATTGTTTATAAAGAGAGCACAGCTCCAAATCATCCAGTCATTGGTCCCTGGAAAAAGAAGCATTAACACTTTCCACTTTTCTATACCTTAGGCCTTCTCACATTGATTTGCTACTCTCTGTAACAGAATAAGGATTAAAGATTTATGTCCCCTGAGAACACCCAGGATGGAATGAGGCATGTGGCCCTTCTAAATAGAGAAATAAAGATGGTGTATTGTGTTTTGCTGGTGTGTAAAAGACATGTGTTTTTTTTTTTGTTTTAAAGACTGTTTTTTATCTGTTCTTAGATATATTGATAAAATCATTTAATAATTTTTAAATCTTGAAATCCAAGATGGCAGAGGAGTAAGTAGAAGCTACACTAATCTCCTCCCAGAACCAATCTGGAATCACAACTAAACTGTAGAGAAATTGGCTGGAATAAACAACTAAACAATAGTGTGAGAAAAGCCTTATAAACACAGAGAGACAGAAGAAACTGCTTCACCACGATGTGACTGGTACTGAATGCAGAAGAGATGCAAGAGGGCTTCCTGGGCTCCCATAGGTGGCAGCTGAAGTTCCAGAGAAATATTTTAGTGGCCAGAGAGTTCTCCCTGAGAAGTGTGGGGTCTAAACCCCAAGCTGGGCTCCCCAGCCTACAGCACCAGAGCCTGAAAAAAATACAGGTAACATCCAGCTATGGAAAGTGGAAAGGTTTCTTCCTGCCAGAGGCAGATGGCTGGAGTCACAAAGAGCTTTTTAAAGTGCCAACCCATAAAATTTCATTTGCAGCCAGTGACCCACAGCTCCAGCAAAGGGTGGGGGTATAGTGTGGACTGGAGATGCTTGAGGAGAGTCTGGTGATGGTGGCTTTAGGGAGAGAACTGAGGGAGCAGCTTCCAAGATCCTGGTGCTGTGTCATCCCACATACTGCAGGAGCCATCTTGCTTAGACAGAACACTCCCCTCTCCAAGTGGCAGCAGCCTGAGGGGAAACAATAGCCCCACATACAGGAATTACTCTGCCCCACCCTGTGGTGCTTACTGGACTGTTGATTACAAAGTGACTACATTAACAACTGAGGGAGACAGCCACAGACTGTAGATCTCTGGGAATCTTGAACAGGCTGCCTAAGGTCAGACTGGAGCACCATCTGATGGGACCGGAGGTGGTTCCAGAAAGAAAAAACAGGGGTAAATACTAGATGCTACCAAGATGAATTCTACCATGGTCTTCTCCATATTTGTGATATTTTCCCACTTGCATAGCTTTTTAAGATTCATTTCTTGTCCTTCAAGTTTGTACATATTAAATCACTAGATTTTATATTATAGTTTATTTCAAATCTCATATTTCACTTCTCCCTTCTTTTACCCTTTTACCTTCTTCTTTCCTCTTCTTTTCATTTTAAATTTTGTTTTCTCTCTTGCTATGATTTGCTTTCATTCCACATTCTTATTATTTCTCACTCCACCAGCCTCTCAAAACCACTTTTCTTGTCATTGGTCATCTCACATTCTTTTTCCTACTCTTAAAATACCTTTGTTATCTCTCCACCTTTATCAGTCTTTGCTTGTTGATTGTGGATGGGATGGTTCTTGTTGCATTTCTTCAATTTTATCTTTAGATCTTCACTATTTTGGTATTTCAAATCTCTAATTTTACTGTTTCCCTCTCCTACTCTATTCTGCCTTTCTCCTCCCCTTTCTTTTTTTTCCATTTCAAATTTTAATTTTTCTCTGTCTTAGTCTTGTTTTTGTTCCTCTCTCTTAGTATTCCTCCTCCCTCTGTCATCTCAAAATCACTTCCCTTTCCTCTAACCATCTCTTAAGCTTTACCTTCTTTTTTCCCCCTCTTATTCTGTCCCCATCTATATAAATCTTAGCTCATTTGTTGTCAATAGTGCTGTGGTGGATCACTTTCTCCAATTTGGTTCCTTTTTTTATTTCTTTCTCTCTCACTCGCTGTATCTTTTTTAAATTTCTCTTTAAATCTAATGCTTTACACTTTTCTCTTCCTGCTCCATTTCACTTTCTTCCTTCCCTTTTTTATTTATGATGTACTTTCTTTCTCTCTTTGCCTTGCCCTGGTCCCTTACTCTTATTATTGGTCCTCCATCTATCCTCTCAAAATCATTTTTCTTTCAGTTAGTCATCCCATATTTGTTTCTCCTTTCTTATTACAGTCTTAATGATACTGGCTCATTTGCTCTTGGTAGTGTGATTGAGAGTAGGGATTAATTTTTCAGGTGTGGGTTTGTTTCCTGGGTTGGGTGGTTTTGTGCTGGCACTGCCTGCACAACAGCATTCAAAACATGGTGGGCAGAATGACTCTCAGTCAGCCAGCTGGAGGTAAGGACCCAACAAAGAATGACCTAACAACAATCAAAACTCAGTTACAACCAGAGAGCCAACATAAATGGCATAAAGGGCATCCCAAGAGCATCAAGTTCAAGAGATCAAGGAGATTGAATCACTGAATTGCACAGTTCTCCTACCATAGAAGGTCACACCATGAAGACAGGGAGTCTAAGCAGAACAGTCTAAGAAGCAGAAACAAACAAGAAGAGTACCTAAATGGGGAGACAAAGAAACAACCCCCAATTGAAAGAAAAGGAAGATTCCCCAGAAAGAGTGTTAACTGAAACAGAGGCAAAGTAAACTCTCAGACACTGAGTTCAAAATAATGGTTATAAGGAAGCTCAATGAGCTCAGTGAGAGCTACCAAGAACTACAGGGAAGCTACAAGGAACTTACTGTGAACTGCATCAGCATGAAAAAGGACATAGAAACTATCAATAAGAACCAAGAGGAAATGAAGACTACAACTTCTGAATTGAAGAACACAGTAGAAGGAATTACAAGTAGGCTAGATGAAGCAGAAGATTGAATCAGCAAGCTGGAGGACAAGGTAAAAAAAATTCCAGAATGGGAAAATGAAGAGGGTTTAGACAAGCTGCAGGTCAACATGAAATGTAATAATATCCATATCATAGGAATAGAAGAAGAAGAAGAAGAAGAAGAAGAAGAAGAAGGAGGAGGAGGAGGAGGAGGAGGAGGAGGAGGAGGAGGAGGAGAAGAAGAAGAAGGAGGAGGAGGAGGAGGAGGAGAAGAAGAAGAAGAAGAAGAAGAAGAAGACGAAGCTAGGAGGGAACAGGCAGGCGCCGCCCTAGCCACACCCTTTTTTTAAAGGTTCATGACAGAAAACTTCCCTAACTTGATGAGAGAAAAACTCATGCAAGCCCAGAAAGCACAGAAGGTACCAATCATGATGAATCAAAGAGTCCCACTCCAAGACACATCAAAATAAAAATGGTAAAATTTGAAGACAAAGAAGAATATAAGGCAGCAAGGGAGAAACAGCTAGCAACTAAAAGGGAGTGCTGAAAGGGCAATCAGCTGATAGCTGAACAGAAACACTACTGATCAGAAGAGAATGGCAGGAATATTACAAGTAATGAAAAGAACAAGCCATAACCAAGACTACTTTACTCAGCAAGACTCTCATTTAAATTGGAAGGCAAAAATAAGGAACTTCCCAGACCAAAAAAAATTAAAACGAACACATCTCCATGAAGCAAGCTTGCAAGAGATGCTAAAGGGACTGCTTTAAGAAGATGAAGAAAAAGAGCAAGAGAGAGGACCATAAGTACAGAAGGAAAAAATGGCAATGAATAAGTACTATAAATAATAACTTTAATGTAAACAGATTAAATGCTCCAATTAAGGGACATAGGGTAGCTGAATGGATAAGAAAGTGTAACCCACATATATGTGTCTACAAGAGACCCACCTCAGACCAAAGATCTACACAGGCTGAATATGAGGGGATGGAAAAATATATTCCAAGCATATGGACATGAAAAAAAAGCTGGGGTAACAATATTTACATCAAAGTAGATTTCAAAACAAAGGCCATTAAAAGGGACAAAGGGGGACACTTACTTATAATATGTAGGGGAGTAATCCATCAAGAAGATATAGCCCTTGTAAGCATATATGCATCCAACATAGGAGCATCAAAATATCTAAAGAATATCCTGGAGGACCTTAAGAAAGGTATCGACAGCAGCACACTCATAATAGGGGATTTTAACACTCATTGTCTACAATGGATAGATCTTCCAAGCAAAGAATCAACAAGGATATTATGGCATTGATCAGCACTCTAGGCAAATGCACTTAATTGATATATACAGGAAATTTCACCCTAACAAGAAAATGCACATTCTTTTAAATGTACATGGAACATTTTCATAGACACATGGTAGGCCACAAATGAAGCCTCAACAACTCAAGAAAGTTTTAAACCCATATCAAGCATCTTCTCAGATCACAATGGCTTGACTCTAGAAACCAACCACAAGGAATACAGTCAAAAACATTCAAGTTCGTGAGGCTGAATAACATGATATTAAATAATGGTGGGTTAACAATGAGGTCTAGGAAGAAATCAAACAGTTTCTGGGTAAAAAATGGAAATGAACACATAACCATCCCAAAACTTATGAGACACAGTGAAGGCAGTCCCGAGAGGGAACCTCATAGCAATACAGGCCTACCTAAAAAAGATAGAAAATTTTCAAATAAACAACCTAACCCTACATCTACAAGACTAGAGAAACAACAAAGACAGCCCAGAGTGAGTAGAAGGAATGAAATAATCAAGATCAGAGCAGAAATAAATGACATAGAGACTAAAAGAACAATTCTAAGGATCAATAAATCCAGGAGCTGGTTCTTTCAAAAGATAAACAAAGTTGACAAACCTTTAAACAGACTCATCAAGAAAAAAAGAGAGAGGACCAAATAAATAAAATCGGGAACAAAAGAGGAGCAATTACAACCAATATCATAGAAATACAAAGGATTGTAAGAAATTACCTTGAACAGCCATATGCCAAGAAATTTGAAAACCTGGGGAAAATGGACAAATTTCTAGAAACATATAATCTTCCATAATTGAATCAAGAAGAAACAAACAGCCTGAATAGACCAATAACAAGTAGTGAAATTGAAGCAGTAATCAGAAAACTCCTGGTACATAAAAGCCCTCAACTAATGGCTTCACAGTTGAATTTTACCAAACATTTAGGGAAGAGCTAACTCCTATCCTTCTCAAACTATTCCAAAAAATTGAAAAAGAATGAATATCTCCAAACTATTTTTTAAGATTTTATTTATTTTATTTTTAGCCAGAGGGGAAGGGAGGGATAAAGAGAGGGAGAGAAACATCAATGTGTGGTTGTCTCTCACATGCCCCACACCGATAACCTGGCCCACTACACAGGCATGTGCCTTGACTGGGAATTGAACCAGCAGCCCTGTAGTCCTTAGGGCAGTGCTCAGTCCACTGAGCCACACCAGCCAGGGCATACTTCTAAACTCTTTTAATGAGACCAGTATCATACTAACCCTGTTGGGAACCGCCCTGCCTGGTATCAGAAGCTGTAGCCCCCGACAAGGCTAAGGCTGAGGGAACGACCTTGGAACCATCAGCCACCAAGGAGACAGGCTTATCTCCCTGGCAGGAGCACTGCTTCTGCTCCTTTTACTTCATCTATAACTGGCCCCCAATGCTTGGTTGGTTAGCCAATGACCGGTAAGATTCTCTAAAGGCGGAATGATCTAAGACAGGCATGATCACATGGGAGACCCCCAAGGAAGGACTTCGGGTGCTACAGTAAAAGGGGGTGATGGACCCTCGCCCCTTGGCTTTGACAAAGCCTGAGTCCTCATTGTCTGTGAGAAAATCTCCTTATCTCTTGATCGCCTTAGTTCCCTTGCTCCACCTAAGCCTGAAACAATGACAGGGTGGTGCTGCCCTATGCTGGAAAGCATAGACACCCATGGGTTCCCTGGGTGATCAGGCCTAAGAAAGAATATATAAGATCCTGTGAAACCTGCTTTGTTTAGAATGCTCTCAATTGAATGATAAGGGTCTGGGGAAGAAGTAAGTTTGTTCCTTAAAGTTTTACAGCTCTTTGACTCTGACTCAAAATAGGCCCTCAGAGTTCCTTGTTTTGATCCTTACTTCCTGGCAATGAGTAATGAGCTTTACCTGAATTCTTATGCAAATGAACCCAATAAAAGCCTGCTCGGCAGAGGAATGAGGTGCTCCCCACTAGAGAGAATGGCCGTTTTGTCCTACTTCTCCACAGGACTCGGATGTTTCTGTGTATGTTTTCCCATGTTTTGATAAGCCATCTGCAGCATTCCTCGGTCACTGCCGGTCAGTGACCACAACATTACCCAAAACCAGGTAAAGACAAAAGAAAGAAAGAAAACTTCAGGCCAATATCGCTGATGAACATTAATGCTAAAATCCTCAACAAAATATTGGCAAACTGGATCCAGCAATACATTAAAAGATCACACACCATAATCAAGTGGGATTCATCCCGAGATGTGGGGATTGTATAATATTCACAAATCAATAAATGCGATACACCACATAAACAAAATAAAAGACAAAAATAACAAGATCATATCAATAGATGTGGAAAAAGCATTTGATAAGGTACAGCCCATTTATGATAAAAATGCTCAGCAAAGTGAGACTAGAGGGAGCATACCTCAACACAATAAAGGCCATATACAAAACTTACAACCAACATCATACTCAATGGGCAAAAACTAAAAGCTTTTCCCCTAAGATCAGGAACAGACAAGGAGTCCACTTTCATCACTTCTTTTCAACATAGTATTGAAAGTTCTAGCCCCAACTATCAGACAAGAAAAAAAAAGCATATAAATTGGAAAGGATGAAGGAAAACTGTCATTATTTGCAGACAACATGATAGTGTACATAAAACACTACAGACTCCACCAGAAAACTACTTGAACTAGGCAAGATAAGTGAATTAGGCAAAATAGTGAGGTACAAAGTCAATATCAGAAATTGAAGGCATTTTTGTACACCAACAATAAACTATCAGAAAGAGTAGTTAGGAAAATATCCCATTTACTACAGCAACAAGAAAAATAAAGTACCTAGGAATAAACTTAACCAAGGAGGTAAAAAGCATGTACACAGTAAACTACAGAACACTAAAGAAACAAATTAAGGAAGATACAAACAAATGGAAGCATATACCATATTCATAGATTGAAAGAATCAACACCATTTAATGTCCATATTACCCAAAGCAATCTATAGGTCAGTGCAATCCCTATTCAAATACCAATAGCATATTTCACAGATTTAGAACAATTATTTTAAAAATTTATATGGAACCAAAATGACCCCACATAGCCTCAGGCAATTTTGAGAAAGAAGAACAAAGTTGAACAGATTACCTGATATCAAACTGTATTACAAAGCCACTGTAATCAAAATAGCTAGTACTGGCATAAAAACAGACACATATATCAAAGGAAAAGAATGGAGATCCCAGAAATAATTGATCTATGGTCAATATTTGACAAGGGGCGGAGCAGAAGCATAAAATGGAGTAAAAGTAGCTTCTTCAACAAATATGCTGGGAGATCTGGAATGGTACATGCAAGAAAATGGGACTTGACCACCAACTTATACCATACACCCAAATAAACTCAAGATTCTAAAAATGACTTAAACATAAGCCACAACATCATAAAAGTCCGAGAGGAAAATATAGGCAATAAAATTTCAGATATTCCCACACAACAATATTTTCACCAATAATCCTCTAGCAGGTGTGACCAAACTTTTGGCATCTCTGGGCCACACTGGAAGAAGGACAATTTTCTTGGGCCACACATTAAATACCTTGCAACACATAATCACACAAAAAAATCTCATAATGTGAAGTGATATCTCATTGTGGTTTTAATTTGCACCTCTTTGATCAATAGTGATGCTGAGCATCCTTTCATATGTCTCTGGGCCATCTGGATGTCCTTCTTGGAGAAGTGTCTGTTCAGGTCCTTTGCCCATTTTTTAATTGGGTTTTTTCTTCTTGGAGTGGAGTCATGTGAGTTCTTTATATATTTTGGAGATCAAAACCTGGTCCAAAGTATCATTTGCAAATATATTTTCCCATATGGTTGGTTTCCTTTTCATTTTGCTGATGTTTTCTTTAGCCATGCAGAAGCTTTTTATATTGATGAATTCCCATTTGTTTATTCTTTTCTTTATGTCCCTTGCTCTAGGGGACATATTGGTGAAAATATTGCTGTGTGGGATAGCTGAGATTTTCCTGCCTGTGTTCTCCTCTAGGACTTTTATGGTGTTGTGAGGAGGGGAGTGGTAGTCAAGGAACATCTATAAAGGACATGTGGACAAAGCCAAAGGGGGGTTGGATCAAGGGTGGGAGGGCGGGATGGGTAAGGATGGGAGGAGTGGTGAGGGGAAAATGGAGACAACTGTACTTTAACAACAATAAAAAATAAAAATAAAAATAAATCTCATAACATTTAAGTAAACTTGCAATTTTCTGTTGGGCTGTATTCACAGCCATCCTGGAATGCAGCTGCAGTTTGGACGTCCCTACCTAGAGCAAGGGATATAAAGGAAAGAATAGACAAATGGGACTACATCAAATTAAAAAGCTTCTGCACAGCTAAAGAAAACATCAGCAAAATGAAAAGAAAACCAACCATATGGGAAAACATGTTTGCCAATGATACTTCAGACAAAGGTTTGATCTCCAAAATATATAAAGAACTCAAATGACTCAATGCCAGGAAGACAAACAATCCAATGTAAAAATGGGCAAAGGACCTGAACAAACATTTTTCCAAGGAGGACATACAGAGGATCCATAGGCATATGAAAGGATGTTCAACATCACTAGTCATCAGAGATATGCAAACTGAAACCACTAGGAGATACCATCTCAAACTGGTGAGAATGGCCATCATTAACAAATCAATAAACAAGTGCTGGCAATGTTGTGGAGAAAAGGGAACCCCAGTGCACTGTTGGTGGGAATAAAGAGTGGGGCAGCCACTATAGAAGACAGTATGAAATTTCCTCAGAAAACTAAAAATGGAACTGCTTTTTAATCCAGCAATTCCACTGCTGGGATTTTACCCTAATAATCCTGAAACATCAATTCAAAAGAACCTATGCACCCCAATGTTCATAGTACCACAATTTACAATAACCAAGTACTAGAAACAGCCTAAGTGCCCATCAGTAAGTGAGGGGATACAAAAATGTGGTACATTTACACAATGGAATACTACGCAAAAGAAAGAAAGAAGGAGCTCCTACCCTTTGAGACAGCACAGATTGAACTAGAGAGTATTATGTTAAGTGAAATAAGCCAGGTGGCAAAGATAAATACCATATCATTTCACCTATAACAGGAACCTAATGAAAAAAACAAACACAATGAGCAAAATGGAACCATGGAAAAATAGGAGGGATGGAAACAAGGAACAAACTGACAAGGACCAGAGGGGAGGTGGGAGGGGAAAAGGGAGGAGAGAGAAGTAAGGATTGAGTTAAAAAACAATATGAATGACTCATGGGCATGGACAAGAGGGTGGGGTTTGAGTTTGGGAACATGGGGCAGGGAGGGTCAGGGGAGAGCAATGGGGGAGACCTGGAACACCTGTAATAGAACAATAAAAAATATTAATAATTTTTAAATCTGGATGACCTCAAGGTTTTTAAAATTAATTCCTCAGATTTACAAACAGTATAGAATTAAGATAAATTTTCAAAACACAATTTTATGTACACAAATATCTCTCTATGGAATGTAAGTTAATTTATGAGTCTTGCTCAAGCAATGTGTTTTCTTACATTAATGTTGAGCAAGTTGATATTGTCAAAGAAAAATACAATAATGACCTCACAACTGAACTGCATCTCTTTCTGGAGAAAAAGATGTTTTCAGTTTTCTAATTGAATAATCTATCATCCACTTTTCCTTCTGATTCATTACTCTCGTAGTTTTATTATCACACAGATTTCCTTGGAAATGGTATTGATAATTATTCAATTTATAAAGCATAATAGTTTAGGAGATAATTAGAAATGTGTATTCCAGAAAAACTTACTTGCATTTTTAAGAGAGTTGAGGTTTCTAAGAATGTCACCGCTATTTTACTAATAAAGAATAAGATAATTCAGGATGGAGGAGAAGTTCTCCACAATTTGAAGATTCTCCTGATGGAACCAAATGGCCTAGTTAGCAAGTAAGTAGTGAGTAAGCTCCACAAGGGCAGGAATCAGTCTTTTACTAACTGATGTATTCCAAGTGTATAAGACTGGGCTGTGTTAGTTAACAATAAATACTTGTCGAATGATTTAATTGATTAATTAAAGGTTAATATTTTTCACTCATATGTAGAGAATAAAACTGAAATTATTTGCTCCTTAGCTGCCATACTAAGGGGTAAGTTTCCATATTCAGAAGAATTCAATTATGTTATCTAGTCCCCTGGCCTTCCTCTGCCCTCATACACAATTAGAGACAGATACCACAATTCTAGAGGTAGTTCCTTGAGAAGAAGAAGAAGCAATTACAAAATTAGAAGAATTGGGGGTATTGTGGGTTTGAAGGGTTGATTTGGGGGCTTTAAAATCCTTTCTGTCATGTACTTTTTATGATATTTATTCAATATTCACTAAATAATTATTGAATACTGTGTACCAAGCACAGTTTTAGTCACTGAAAATAGAGCAATGATTAACAAGTATGAAGATTCTTCTTCTATATTTAGGGTGGAAGGAACAGAGACAGATAAGTAAAACTAAAGCAGAATATAAAGACTGATTAATTGATTGGTAATTTCAAGTCATGATAAATGTCAGAAAATAAGTTTTAAATGGAATAGCCTGTTGTGGCAGGTGGGGTGTGCGCACTTACTGGAAAGGGGAGTCCAGGAGAGCTTCTTGGTACAGCAAGATCTGAATGATGAGGTGCAGGCAGCAGTGGGAAGATGTGGAAAATGTTTCCCATGCAGAGAAAGTAACTGCAAAGTCTCCCAGACAGAAATAATCTTGGCAGGTTTGCAGATCAGATCTTATGCCAGTAAAAGCAGAGGGGAGCAAGCCAGGAGGAATGAAGTAGTGGGGGATGAGATCAGAGAGGAAGGGCATGCATGCATGGAAATGTTGTTTTCCAAGTTTGTCGTGAAGCCATTGAACATTGTAAAGCAGGAAAATAATGCAGACTGACATTTCTAAGATCATACTAGCTGCTTTGTATCGTTTTTCCTTGTTGGGGCCTTATCATTTGCCTAGAAAGTATCTTTAGCTCTAGAGACATAAAGAGATGAAGCCAGGCTCAGGAAAAAAAAGAAGAGCTAAGAAAGGACACTTAGGCGAGTTCCTTACAAGTTTAGAAGATTACCAAGAACACTTCTTTAAAATACAGGTCCCTGTAACCTACTTTTAGGAGATTCTGACTCAAGGGTTCTTGAGTGGAACTAGGATTGAAATTTAAACAATTACCTCAGATGATTCAGACCTAAGTAGCCTACAAATTACTTTGGTGTAGTGATCATTTCAAGTTAAAGAGAAAAGGGTTCAAAGTTTTTTTAGGTTGGCCAACCCAGTTCACCATTATAGGAACATAGCAGGATTTGGTCACGTATTCTGTCCAGAGAACAGCTCGATGAGAACTGGATCCCTAATGGAAGTTTTCAGATTGTCCTTTAAAACAGCAATTTCCAACCAGTGTGCCACAAGAATTTTTATAACATGCAATAGTTGACTGTTTAGTCAAGGACATGACCTCTTTTCCCTTAGATTGTCAAATAAAAAAAATGACAACGGCCAACACAATAATAGCTGTCTGGTGTGAATGAATCAAAATTATACCTATTTTTGTCAGATCAGCAAAAATATATATTTTAGTGTGCTGCAGAACTTTAGTAATTGGTTTATGTGTGCTATGAGATAGAAAGGGTCGAAAATCACTGCTTTAAAAGAAAGAGACAGAGACAGAGAGACAGAATATGTAATACACTTAACAGTAGTTGGGTTCAGCTGCCCTGACGCTTCAAGCAGGGCATCGCATTACAGCAACGCATTTATTCAACGACTCAGTTTCCTAACCTGCCCCATGACTTTCATACCCCATCCTCGCCCCTGTTCTCTCCACAACTGTGAGTGCAGTCATCATGGCTCGTTAAGCTCTGGCTTCTTTTCCTTGAGTCACTGTGAGTCTCATCTCTCAGGGTTACAGTTCTTTGATTCTGGCTTTTGCATCTCTCAGCAACACACACAAAAAGCTACTGTGGATAAAAAGCTTTAGGTCTCTCCTTAGTTATTCCTTCCCAGGAAATACACAAGCTAACCTGTCTGATCTTTTTTATACTTGAGGGGTTACACACCAAAAAAGCCATTTTGCACATGAAATTAAGGGCCACACTTTCCTTTATAACTTAGACTCATTTTATTCTGCAACAGCGGTGGCAGAAATTCAAACCCAGTTTTGTGTCCCTGAGAAAACAGAGAGAACTGAGCATGAGGTCACTGCAGAGTTGCACACACTTTCACGAGATGTGGCTAAAAACATGTTGCCTTGAACAGACGGCTTCGAGAGGGGTTGGCAAGTTTCCTGTATGACAACTAGACCTGGATGCCACAGGCACAGCCAGGCCAAACTGTGGCATATTGTCTTCACCTGTAGGACAGCCTGGGCAACAGTATATCTTAATAGCCTGGCCTATAGGGTCAAGGGTCCAAGCTGCCCACCATCAAATTTAAAATGGAGCCAATGCAAACAGAGACAATCTGTTGCCCACAGGCAAGGAAGTATGGCCTGAGAAGCGGGGTGGGATGGGCAAGAGAAGCTATCATCCCCCTGTTTCTACTGGGGGCCTGGACATATGCCAGGAGGCATCCTGCCTGCCTCGAAGGAAGGAACTGTTCACGCCATCACTTTGCTTCTTCACCCTTGAACTTGATTCTTTCATCCAAGACTTGGAGCTGAATGGCAGTCTGGAAATCCTGTCCTTGAAGAATAAGCTCAGGCTACTAGTTCAGCAGTAGTGCTGAAACACAGATCTACACACACTTTCGAGCCTGACTGTTTCCACTCTTCTAGGTACAAATAGAAAGTTTCCTTTTTGTTCATGGGTCACCTAAGCTCTTTGCCCTAAGAAGACAAAGGAGAAATGACATAGAGCTGGGTCATCCGTAACTATTTAAATGACTTAATTTTTTTGTTACTATTACAAAAGTCACATATGTTTTAATAGGGATTTTAACAGAATTATCTGCATATTTACCATCTGAAAACTGTTTCTCTTTTTAAAAACATGCACCTAAGCCAGTTGCAGCATTTGTTGACCAAAATTATGGAAATTTTGGTTAAACCACCTGCAGGAAGGTCTGAGGGTGGCCCACCTGTATGAGTGTTCAACACAATGCCTCACACAAAGGAGTTATTAAATAAATTTGAAGAAAAAACATTTCTTTATAATTCTGGAGAGAAATATTTTCATTCTGAACAGGCATTTAGGAAAATATCCAAGAATACCCATTGTCTCAGCTTCTTCCACCCTCACTGTGACGAGCACTGCTCCTAACTTAGACTCTGGTTTCTTTCCTCTAGTCCATGCTCCAGACAGTCAACAGGATTTTATTTCTAAAGTGTAAATTTTTTTCATACACTTATGCTGCTTAAAATAGTTTCATCCTTATCCAGAATAAGGCTCAAATTCCTCCGTCTATGCACAGGTTCTTGGGATCCTTCACTGACACTGTTTTCTAGCCACACCAACCTACAGCCATTTTCAAGTTCAATGCCTCTTACCTTGGCACATGCTATTTGTTTTCCTGGGATACCTTTTCTCTCATGCTTGGACAACATCTACTCTTCCTTTAAGGCTGCTCAGGGATCATCTGTCCCCAGAAGCTGTATATGAATTTTCCTACCCAGAAAAATTTATTCACTGAAAGCATGGTCCTTGGTTCACTCTTTTGATGTATTACACTGTGCATAGTAATTTGGAAACCAGTTCGGAAGCCAAACTGCCTGCAGTGGAATTCTTAACACCGTTTGTAACCTCACTGTCCCAATTTCCTCACTTACAGTAGTAACACAATGCCTGCTATAGAAAATAGTTTGGGGAGGTGAAATAAACCTATACATGTAAAGTATCTGATAACTAACATGTTCAGCACATAATGGCTATTACTATTACTAAGTAAAATTATATTGAAACATAACATACATAACCTATGTAATTCATAACTGTACAGCTTGGTGGAATAAACCTGCATATCCACCCAGATCAAAAGTAAGAAACAGAGCACTCGCCAGCACTCTGTAAACCTCCTTGAGGTCCTTCCCATTACCCATCCCCCCAAAGTAACCACAATTCAGACTCTATCAGCATAGGTTGGTTTTGCTCAATTTTAACTCCATACAAATAGTGTGATACAAAATGTAATTTTGTGTTTGGTTTCATCCACTCAACACTATGCTTGTGTAATCCATTCATCTTGAAGCATACTGTAACAATAATGTATTTTTTCTATTACTGTAGAGCAAAGTATAATATTCTGTTATCTGAACACACCCAATTTGATTATTCACTCTACTGGGGGTGTTATTGTGGTTAAAAACACACATAACATGAGATCTATCTCTCACTAGAAGCACAATGCTATACAGCAGATCTCTATAAATTTTTCATCTTGCACAACTGAAGTTTCACACGTTTCCTCCCAACCCTGGGCCCTGGCAACAATTTACTTTCTGTTTCTATGAGTTTGACTACTTTAGATAACGTATTCAAGTGGAATAATGCAGAATTTGTCCTTCTGTGACTGACTTAGAATAATGTCCTCAAGATTCATTCATGATATGAATGAACCCCATTTTTATCATGTGAGGTTGCATATGAAAGGATTTCCTTCTTTTTTTTAAGATTTTATTTATTTTTTTTAGAGAGGGAAGGGAGGGAGATAGAGAGAGAGAAACATCAATGTGCGGTTGCTGGGGCTTATGGCCTGCAACCCAGGCATGTACCCTGGCTGGGAATCGAACCTGGGACACTTTGGTTCCCAGCCCGTGCTCAATCCACTGAGCTATGCCAGCCAGGGCTGGATTTCCTTCTTTTATGGCTGAACATTATTCTGTTTTATATATACACCACATTTTCTTTATCCATTCATCTAGTAATTAACGTTTACTTTGCTTTCTCATCTTAGCTACTGCAAATAATACTGCAATAAACATGGGAGTATAAATATCTCTTCAAGATCCTGACTTCAATTCCTTTCTATAAAGACATAGAAGTGGGATTGCTGGATCATATGGTAGCTCTATTTTTAATTTTTTGAAAACCTCCATACTATTTTCCATGGCAGCTGCACCATTTTACCTTCTCACAAACTGTGCATAAAAGTTCCCCTTTCTCCACATCCTCTCCCACATTTGTAATTCTTTGCTCATTTGATTGAGTTGGATGATGGTCATACAACAGGTGTGAGATGATATGGTGGTTTTGATTTACATTTCCTGATATTAGTGATTTTGAGCACCTTTTTATATGCCCATTGGCCATTTGTATGTTCTCTGTGGAAAATGTCTATTTTTCTTTTTAATTGGGGTATTTGTTCTTTGCTATTGAGTAATAGTAGTCCCTATGTATTATAGATATTAGCCCCATATCATATACAGAGTTTGCAAATATTTTCTCTACTTCTGTGAGTTGCCTTTTTATTTTGTTGCTTGTTCTCTTTGTTGTACAGAAGATTTTTAGATAAATATAGCCCCAATTATCTATTTTTGTTTTCTTGCCTGTGCTTTTAAAGTCACGTACAAAAAATCATTGTTAAAACCAATGTTTTGAAGATTCACCTTTATGTTTTCTTCCAGTAGTTGCCCAGTTTCAGGTCTTACATTTAAGTCTAATTTATTTTGAGTTGATTTTTGTGATGGCATAAGATAAGAATCCAGTTTCATACTTCTGCATGTACATGTCTAGTTTTCCCAGAAGTATTTATTCAAGAGACTTCTTGGACTACAGGTCAAGATGGTGATATAAGTAAATAGCTCACCTCTTCACACAACCACATCAAAATTGCAAGGACACTATAGAACAACCATCACTCAGAATCATCAGAACTTGAGTTCAGTAGAAGCCTGGCAACTATGGAATGAAAGAAACCACATCTATCCAGAAGGTAGGAAGGGCCAAGACATGGAACAGGCTGATCCCAAATCCACAAGCAGTGGATAAAAATTTGGGAGGGATATCTTAGGAGTGAGGCATTGCAGCTCCACACCAAGCCCCCCAGCCCAGGGTGCCAGTGCCAGGAAATAAGTCCACAATACTTCTGGCTGCAAAATTCAGTGGAGATTGAGTTGGTGGAAGAAATTTCTGGAGTCCCAAGTAGTTCCTCTTAAAGAACCCACACACAGGCTTACTCAGACTCACTTCCTCTGAGCCCGAACACCAGGGCAGCAGCTTGAAAGACACCAGTGGCATAAAGGGGGAACTGAAGTGTTTGGTATCAAGACAAGAGCTGGGGGATAGCTTGACTCCAAACTAGAGGCCACCTAATCCTTCATCCCACCCAAATTATGGGCCCACCCAAGCTGTTAACAGAGACTTTTCCATGTGAATGGCAGGTCTTGACTCATGCATCACAACTTCTTAAATCCTCTCAAACAGGCAACAGACAGCCTCAGAGGGCCCCAAAATCCTGCTCCTCTTGCTAAGTGGCCCCAGGCTCATCACTGTAACAGCTAAACTGGATTCACAGCTTATTTTTGCCTGGGAATCTCCTAGCACAGCACAAACAGCAGCCATCTTAGATTGCTGTGTACCTCATGTAGCATGGCCCTGGGGCTAAACTTGGTGCACCAACCAGGAAACCCCAGAGCCTGCACACCCAGTAGATACCTATAGACTACACTGGAGTACCACCACCCTGCTCTTGCACAGCTGATTCTCCACGGAGGGCAGAAGTGTTCAGTGATCACAGCCAGTCCTTGCAGCTGATTGGCCTGGGTAATCCCTCCCATTGACCTCCCAACAGAAATCAAAGTTCAACTATAAGAGGGTGTACTCAGCCCACAAGAAGGGCATACATTGAATACTCAGCTTGGGTGAAGGGGAGGCTGTGTCACTGGAACCTACAAGACACCTACTACATTAGGCATTGATACCACAACAGGGAGTCTTAGCAGCTCTACATAAGGCAAAGAAACAAACACAGGGAGGCATCTAAAACAAGGAGACAAAGAAATATGATCCAAATAAAAGAACAGATCAAAATTTTAGGAAAAGAACTAAACAAAATGGAGATAAGCAATCTATCAGGTGCAGAGTTCAGAACACTGGCTATAAGGATGCTTAGGGAACTTAGTGAGGACCTCAACAGCATATAAAAGATCCAGTCAGAAATGAAGGATATGCTAATAGAAATAAAGAATAATTTACAGGGAATCAATAGTAGAGTGGATGAAGCTGAGAATCAAATCAATGATTTGGAACATAAGAAACCAAACACAACCCTCAGAAAAACAAGAAGAAAAAAGAAAACAAAAAATCAGATAGGGTAAGCAACCTCTGGGACAACTTCAACAGGTTCGACATTTGCAACATATGGGTGCCAGAAGAAGAGAAAGAGCAAGAAATCATAAATCTGTTGAAAATATAATGAAAGAAAACATCTTAATTTGGTGAAAGAAACAGACATGCAAGTCCAGGAAGCACAGAGAGTCCCAAACAAGGTGAACACAAAGAGTCCCACTGTAAGGCATATCATAGTTAAAATAACAAAGGTTAAAGATAGAGGCTCTTAAAAGGGCAAGAGAAAAGCAGTTATGTACAGCGAGTTCCCAAAAGGCTATCAGCTATTTCTCAAAAGAAACTTTTAAGGCTAGAGAGGATTGGCAAGAAAATTCAGTCATGAGAAGAAGGGACCTACATCCAAGATGGCTCTACCCAGCAAAGATACCATTTAAAATCAAAGGGAAGATGAAGAGCTTCCCAGATAAGAAAAAACTAAAGGAGTTCATTACCACCAAATCATTATTATATGGAATGTTAAATGAACTTATTTAAGGAAAAGAAGATCAAAACTATGAATAATGAAATGGCAGTAAGTACACACCTATCAATAATTGAATCTAAAAAAAATAAACTAAGCAAACAAGAACAGAGACAGAATCATGGGTGTGGAGAGCATTTTAATGGTTTCCAGATGGGATGGGACTGTGGAGGAATGGGTGAAAAGGTGAGGAGATTAAGAAGTACAAATAGGTAGTTATAGAATAGCCATGGGGATGTAAATTACAGTATAGGAAATGGAGTAATGAAGGAACTTAAATGCATGGCCCATGGACATGATCAATGGTGTGGGGATTGCCTGAGGGAGTGTGGGGGTGCTGGGTGTAAGGGGGCAATGGGGGCAAAATTGGGACAACTGTAATAGCATAATCAATAAAGTATAATTTTAAAAAAAGAGACTACTCTTTCCCCTTGGTGTATTCTTACTGCATTGTTGATAGACAATTGGCTCATTTCCAGTTGTTTTGGGTTTCTTTTTGTTTTTGTTATTGTTGGCTTGTGCTATTATAAAGAGTGTTTCTATTAACATACCTGCACAAGTCTTTTGGTAAATGTACATGTTTTTCTTCTCTAGGAACAGAACTACAGTCTGAGTATTGTGTTTTCAGCTTTAGTACTTTCAGTTTTCCAAACTGCTGGTATTACATATTCACCAACACTTGGTACTGTGTTTTTTGTTTTTACTTTCTTTGTATTGGTGTCTTATGGTTATTTTAATTTGCATTTCTGTAATGGCCAGTAATGTTAATCACTTATGCAAATGTTCATTGTTCTTTTGGATTTCTTCTAATGTAATTGCTTATCTACATGTTTTGCCCACTTCTAAATATATTTCCTAGAGTATTTTCTTAAATATGTGTAACTAGAATATAGTTCTTTACTAGATATACATATTACACATATTTTCTTCTACTCAGTGGTTTGCTCCCTTACTAGTATCTTTTAGTGAATAAAAGTTCTTTCTTTTAGTAAAGTATAATTTTCAATTTTTTCTTTTAGGTTAGTGCTTTTTTGTCTATGAAAAATTTTCCTACACAATGTAAAGAATATATTTTCTATGTTATTTTCTAAAAGTTATTGCTTTAATTTTTACATTTAAATCTATAAGCCATGTAGAAATGATGTTTTAATATGGTGTGAGATAGAAGTCAATTAGATAGCTAATTAACCTGGCACCATTTTTGAATTTAAAAAAGTTTCCCCTCCACTATTCTTCTGTCATTACTATAACATAGTCACTACCATAGCATAGTCACTATCATTACCATCATCACCACCATCATCATCATTTATTTATATACCTGTCTTCTCCACTAACCCAGTAGCATCTTGAAACAAGATTGTATTTTATTGACTTTTTTCGATATGTAACGCAGCTGTCAGTTAAGAGTTTATGTTCAATAAATGTTTATTTAATAATTATGCCATGTTATTTTGTAATATGAGGAGAGATACTGTTTGAAGTCACAGGATTATGTTCAGAGGTCAGACATCCTCTCTTAGTATATTTTGGAAAGGCTTTCACAGAATGTTGGGGGGCAGTGAATAACTATGGCAGACCTGCAGATAACAAGAGAACTGCTAAACACAGGCAAAAAGCTAATGTTGTTTCTATTTTTGCACTGCATTCCAATGAGTTTGGATGTGGATTGTCAGAAATACTATCAAATGTATTTTAAGGACATTAGAAAATGGAGAAAAGAGTTAGTTCTAAGAGAGAATCAGTTAACTATGAAATAGTCATAACTAAATTTAATTGCTCTTCTGTAGCATATTCAGCTTGATACAGTATGAAAATATTATTTATATATTTTAGAAATGGATTTGGTAAGCCCTTTTATGATGTCCTAGTAAATAAGAGCTGTAAGTCCTAGACAATATGTTTCTTTGAGAATTTTTAACAATATACTATGACTTTTTACAATGTACTATGCCTAGAACTGAGTGATGTCATAAATATACACCACTATTAATAAGTGATGTGTAACAGAGTTTGGAAGGTTTTGACACAGTTCAGTAGAGTGTCCTTGCTGAGCATGAACTTGCACTCAGAATCCAACTGTTTGGTGACCTGAGAGCCTAGTCTGTTTGTGTAATTTGACAATGCACAGGATCTGTCTTGGGCTAAGAAGAAAGGTAAGGAGGACAGGGTTGACCAAGATAGGGATGGCTTAGGTTTCTCTCTGGCTTGAGGTACTAAGTTTTAGTTGTGATGGTAAGAGGGATGAAGATCTCAAGGTTTAAGATATATGCTTATAAAGGACAGAGGCTATGGACACAAACATTACTACTCAGGGTCTAGGTGAACATTCCCCCCAACTTTGTCACAACTACTGCAGGGCTTTGGCAGCCAGCACTTGGGCTCCAAGGGGCCACCCTGGGTGATTCTCATAGAGAACACTGGCAGCAGGGGTCGTGGTTCTGTGACTCATGAGGAAGAGGAGCCAACTTATTTCTGGGTACAAGTGGCACACCCTGTCACCCAGAAATAAATAAAAGAGGTGCTGACTTGGGACCAAAGAAGTCCTTCAGTATCAAAGACAGAGGTTAAGTCACTATAATTTGGAAATTAATGTTAATGAGACTTCATTTTAGTAGGCTGGTGACACATGGGGAAATTTTAGACCACATAGTTTTAACTATGCATAAAACTGCAATTTATGAAATTTTAATCAATCCCCAAATCATTGTATACAATATTTTATTTTAACTTTTTTACAATCCTACTAAATAAGCTTTATTAGCAATAAATTCAGTTATTTTTGCCTACTTATTTTTTCCAGATGATAAACCCTGGAAACATTTGTAAAATTATTTATTTTCATCCCATTTGAATTGTAATTAGAATTTTTGCATATGTATATGTGTAAAAAAATATTATAGCAATATTTAGTCTTTTCATAATCAGAACAGGGCTACATAATCAAATATTGTTTATTTTTATTTTTTTAATTTATATAATACCTGCAATTTTTTAATTTAATCCGTATTATATTTTTTTCCATTACCATTTATTTTTTGATCAGTCATTTCTACCTTGTCTTGTGTATTTTGCCAACACAGGTTTCCCTCGCTAATGACAAGCAGAGGTTTCCCACGAGAACTTGCATGAGCCAGAGTGGCGAAAAGCAGTCTCCCCTGCTTTCCAAAAGTTCAGTTAGGCCACTTCACTTTTAAAAACCTACATTAGTATCGGTTTTCACTAAACAAATGAAATCCAATGAGCATTTTCACTGTTACACAAAACAAAAACAAACAAAAAAAAAGAGCCTTTATCAGTAATAATGCAGTAATGTCTTTTGGGAAAGCGAGGCAACCTGACGCCAGCTTTGGGAAAGCAGCCGGTGCCTGCGCGGCTCCTGTCACTGTGTCCCCAAATGGGGCTGCTGGGGTCAGCACTCAGTTCCTGTTAAACGTTTTTCACATTGGCATTTTACCGAATTGTATTTATTAGATGTATATTTTCTAGGTGTATCTTCACTTCTGCAAGAAATAATGTTGGCTTCACTTTTCCAAAATGTGTGTATAATTTATTTCTATTTTAGTCTTATTACATTAACCAGAACTTAAAGAACATTGTCAAATGCTGTCATTGTCAGCAGAAATAATCTATTTTTAAACACTTCCATGTGACAAAATGGAAATAATTTAAATGCTTCCTAGCTCACTTACAGTTAAATTGAAAATCAGAGAAGACACCACCCTCAGAGAAGGATGGGAGGGGGGAAGGAGACAAGCACATGCGTAAATCCGCACAAGGAAAACTGAGAAGGAACACACAAGTGGAAAACCTGGTCTGACCAAGTGCGATCCCTCTGTGAATTATTGGCTCCAGTTTGTAGTCTTGACCATGCACAGACCCTTCCCTGAAACCAGATCTTGAGAGAGAGAAGCAAAGAATGGATAAGAATCTTAACTATAGTATTGTGGGTGAAATATAAAGGCAGGCAGCAGGTGCTAAAGAAAAGAGAGGGGATCATAAGAAATGATTTTTGTATTCCTCATGATTTCACTTGGGATCCATCTTGGAAATGCGTATGAGGTATTGTATGGCGCTAATTTTCAATGTTAGAGTAATGAGTTCACATATTTGATCTCTGTGTTCCTATTTTGAAGTAAAAGCAAGATTTTGTTGTCACTATCTTAGGCAAGATCAATTTGATTCATTATGGGAATGGGAGGGACAGTTTTTGAGAGGAATTTGTGATAAGAATAAAGATGAGGTTTAGAGTCAAAGGAACAAACAATCAAGAGAGATGGAATGAAGTTTTTCCGCAAGGACAGTTCACATTTTTTAAATGGATTCAGTGTATTGGCAGAATTTACTGGAAGAGGAGAGGTAATTAGAATCGACTATACAGTCACACTGAGATATACTTTTATAATATATGTCAAACTTGCAGATAGAACCTATAACCCTAGATTTTTTAACTTGAAGTTATTCTTCTGACAGAGGGAAAACTCCAAAGATTCAGGAAGATGCTCCCTACAATCAACAATTGTGAGCCTCTTCTTTATAGAAAATTGCTCTTTTCCAGTTGTTGCTTTTCTTTCTGAAAATTTCATTTTAGGGAGTAGGGTTGGGGCAGCAAGAGCAACGAGTGGAGAGAACTTGCCTTTTGGAAACACAATGTCAGTTTGAATCACGGTCGGCTTTTTTCCCACTTAATTGATCATTTGGGCAAGTAACTTGAAACTCTGTAAAGCTCAGTTTATTTATCAGTAAAGTAGACATAAAACTGTCCACACAATAGAATAGTGTAAAGATAAGCAAAATATATAAATTTTATGACCTGATGATACCTGACACACTTAAAGTAAATTGAAAGTGTAGGTTCTCCTTTATTGTTTTTTATAGCATTTTGAAATATGTTATTACTTAAATATTTATACTTTTTAAATCTTTGCTCAAGGTCTTCTCCTTAGCAGCCAGAAATGTCCATTGCCTCAAAGACATTTAGTGTCTTTATTGCTGGGATCCAAGCATACAAGGGAGACCCAAAAAAACATTGAATTTATTGATTTTAAAAAGTGTGTATTTATTGTTATGTGCTTAAACTTCAGTCACCTTAAAAGTACTCTCCATTTGATGTAACATACATCCATTGAAACATTTTTCCTCTGTTCAAACCAGTTTTTAAACTCATCAATATTGATGCCTTTTAGTGCTTTTGCCATTTTTTCTTTCACCTCTTCCACATCAGCAAAATGTATCCCTTTGAGGACTTTTTTCACCCAGGGAAACAAACAAAAAAATGTTGCTTATGGTGAGATCAGGTGAATATGGAGGGTGGAGCATGGAGATTAAGCCATTTTTTGTCAAAAACTTCTGAACACTCAAAGGTGTGGGCAGGTGTGCTCATAAAATACCCATCACAAAATGGGCAAATGCATGAAAGAATCTTTATACAAATTCACTGAGGCTGAACGCAGCCCCTTACAACAATGCCAGCTGGTACACTGATACACTGATACAAATGGATTCCTAGAACAATCACCTAGTGGGGGAAGCCTGTACTACAAGAGGCCCAACTTCCAGAAATAATTTCAGGGTTTGTTTTTTTTTGGGGGGGGGGGGTCACCACTCATAACAAAAAATTTATGTTCATTTCTGGACTTTCAAAATAGATATTTGAAGTCCATGTTTAAAGCAATAGTCCTGAAATCTTGGCTTTTGATTTTAACTTCTGAGCACTTGTGTTTTTAAAAAAAGTGATCTGAATTCCAAAGGCTTCTCTTTAAACATCAGAGAACAAAGCCTGGAGGTCAGAACATGGTGGTTTTACTACAAGCCATACAACAGAGTGTGGGATGTGGCACAAATGCATACCCTACAGCCAAGAGATTGTGAATGCTGGAACATGTGCATTTTGTATTCCAAATACTTTAGACACATTAACTCATTCATCTTCATAGCAACCTTTTTTACAGATAAGGAAACTGATGCTCAGAGACATTAAGAAACTTACCCAAATGTATACAGCTTGTAATTGATGTTTCTGGTATTTGATCCTATGTGAACTGGCTTCAGTCTGTGCTCTTAACTATTATACCACGTGCTATGTAAGCTGGCCCTGGGCTTGGGAGGAGGTGCATGGAGAGTATTGGCAGGAACAATCTAAAATCCAAACACTTGGAGGGGGTAGATTTAAAAAAAAAATCTCCAGTCATGTAAAGAAATTCCAAAGCAGAGGAGGCTATGTAAACATGGCCCATTCCCACACCTCCACCTCACCCATGCCAACACAGAAGCAGTAAATGTGGTGACACAGGGCATTTGTTCAGAAAAAGGACTTGTAGTAGCATGCTCTGTGATTCCCGTGTCCCACATGACCCTGATGTTACTGGGGTCACAGGTGCTCCTGGCATTCAGAAGTAGGGGAAGTATGCGGGAATGTGCATGCTCAGGGAACACTGGTCTGGTGGACAAGGAGATTGCTGAGGTGCAGCCTTGGGGCTGGAGCCCACACCCCCACATGTCAGCCCACAGCGCTCACCAGTCACATAGCATAAGGAGGGTAGGATAAGGTTCATATGGCTCGATGCTTGTAGGATTGGGGGAGCCCACTGAGGAAAAGGAATGCAACATGATAAATACAGTGCTAAGAATGCAAGTAGCCCTGGCTGGTATGGCTCAGTGGATTGAGTACTGGCCTTCGAACCAAAGGGTCACAGTTTGATTCTGTCAGGGTACATGCCTGGGTTGCAGGCCATTTCCCAGCAGGGGGCATACAAGAGGCAACCACACTTTGATGTTTCTCTCCCTTTCTCCCTTTTCTTCCCTTCCCTTCCCCTCTAAAGATAAATAAATAAAATCTTTTAAAAAAGAGAAACTTAAAAAACAAAATGCAAGTAAATGGTTCTTTAAATTGAGGAAAGAAAACAAATATACAAAGGCTAATAAATACAAGTATCATTAAATCTAGCTAATACCTACAGTTTTATAAATTAATTATTTGTTTATACAGCAATAACACATGTTTCCTACATTTTTGGCTGCAGGCTCCTTGATCACCTCTTAGGGTAATTATTTTGTAGAATACTCTAGAAATAAATAAAAAGGTAGATAATTTTCTCAAGGACAATTGATTGACATTTACTTTCTATAACTGATAGTTGGAAAGCACAAATTGTGTGGCCTCACACAGATGTGCCAGCTTTTCCGTCTGTGCCCTACAAACACAAGAATTCCAAGTTCTATTTTGTATAATCAGAAAGAAAATATGTGTAACATTTATAATTGTATATGCTGCATTACTGAGTATTCCTGGCCCAAAAAGTCTCTGTATCAAGTTGTCTGAGAACTAAATCCTCTGCTTAATGTTACCCTCTGGTAACCAGCAGAACCTTCCACACCTTGGAAAAAAGGCTCTTTCCCAAGCCTTTTTCTCCTATACTGCCACACGCTCTGGGGCCAGGCACTGCAGGCACCGTGTCCTAGCACCACCCTAGCCCTGCACATTTCTGAGGTGGTACAGCAGGTGACAGGTATGTTTCTAGAAGCTATTTCTACCCAAGGTTGACCAGCAAATAACTATTCACAAAAGTGACTGTACAAATACAAATTGAATGTATCCTCATGTCAATTTCCCCTTCACCAGAGTCCCAAAATCACTACAGCTGCTCCAGAGCAACCACACAAGGGACAGTTCTGATGGAGTAAAAATCAAGCGGCAAGCTCCAGTGTTCTTCACTGATTGCTGTCAAAATCTTTTACTTGGGAATATTATGAAATCTGATTACATAAATCCATCACTGCAGCCCCTTCCAAGGGCTCAGAAGAAGCCTGGCGAATGGAAGCTCTGAGGTTTGAACTTGATTAACTGTAAATTCAGCTCTGGGTAGGAGACACCTCAGGAAGACCGGGAGGGGAAAGACAAGGCCACTGGCCTTTTCCTAGGCATCTACTCCTCATCCTGGGGCCAGAAAAGGGAGCAGAAACACTGACTTACGTTGGAGAAAATGAAGATAAATTGAAAATGACTAAAAACTTGAATTGGCAGCTTCAAGTTCTTTCCCATTCTTACCGTGGGGGCTCACGGGCAAGCTGAGTTCAGTTACAGAAAATAGAATTACATTTCTGCATTTCTAAGCAATGGCTTTAAATATAAACCCCACTACATAGGAAAGGGAAATGAGGGAAACAGAGAAAAGCCAAGAAATCTAACCTTCTGTCCCAAAAGGATTGTGAGTTAATATAAAATGCTAAAAAAAAAAAGGAACAGATAAAAGCTTGGATATCTATCTTTAAATAACTCTCCATGGTATCCTCTAAATCCCCAGGGTTCTAGATCATTTTGACAGAGACCTGGACCCAGAATGGGTTTATTTTGCCTTGGGTTCGACGTGACACTAACTACTGATGGTGCCGTGTTTGGGAGCACCACCTGGTGACTGGCAGGGGCGCGTACCCCCATTTTTCCCTCCTCTCACCAGAAATAGTGATGGACACAGCTGTAACAAACCAGGCCAACAAAAGACAACGTAAAAAATTTAATTTCACTGGTCCTGCTATGGGCTGATTTGTATCTCCCCCACCCCTAAATTTGTATGTTGAAGTCCAAACCACCAGTCCTACACAATGTGACAATTTAGAGACAGGGCCTTTTAGGAAGTAACTAAGTTAAAATGAAGGAATATGGTGGGTCCTAAACCAAAATGACCGGTCCTTATTAAAAGAGGAAATTCAGATACAGACAACATAGACAGAGGGAAGACCATGGGAGGACACAGTGGGAAGACAGCTGTCTTTGAGCCAAGAAGAGAATCCTCAGAAGAAACCAACCCTGCTAATATCTTGAAATTGATCTAGCCTCCAGAGCTGAGAGGAAATAAATTTCTGCTCTTTAAACCACCTGACCTGTGGTACTTTCTTACAGCAGCCCTGTCAGACTAATACAATCCCTGACTGGGTCTGGGTAGAATGGAAGTCTCCTTCTGTATTCAGAAGGAAACTTCTGATACATGATCATAAATGATCATGATATTCATGAAAATTTTAAATACTTTCACACCTAAGTCTCCCAAGCTCATTTTATGAGCCCAGCTTTACCCTGGTTCCATAAACAAAGAACATTACAAAAAAGTTATGGCCCAAAATCCCTGATGAACATAAAAGAAAAAATCCTGAACAAAGTATTAGCAAACCAAATTCAGCAACACATTTAAAGGATCATATACCATGTTCAAGTGGGATTTATTCCTGGGATGCCAGGCTGGTTCAACAGCCATAAATTAAGTAACGTGAGACAGTATATAAACGAAATCAATAAAAATCTGACAATCATATCAATAGAGCAGAAAAAAGCATTTGACAAAATTCAGCATCATTTATGATAAAAACTCTGCAGAGTGGAAATAGAGGGAATATATCTCAACATACCAAAGGCCATATATGACAAACCCACAGCTAACTCAATGGGGAAAAACTCAAAGCAGTTTCCTTAAGATCAGAAACAAGGCAAAGATGTCTGCTTTCACCATTCTTATTCAACACAGTACTGAAGTCTTAGCCACAGCAGTCAGAAAAGAAGATAAAAGGTATCCAAACAGGAAAGGAAGAAGTAAAACTGTCATTATTTGCAGATGACATGATTTTATCCAAAACCTGATGAATGAGGATGAGTGAGGAAAGGGAGAGAAAGAAAGACCATGGGGTGGGAAAATGTCATATGTCAGGATGGCAGCAGGCCCTATAGAAGCTGACAAAGGCTGCTGAGACATAGGGTTCTAGAAGGAAAGTCCTCCCTGTGTCCCCTCCTTGGGTTAGATTGGTTGTGAAGGACATAGAAGGAAAAAATTGAAGACCCAGCCCAGGCCTCCTGCAGAACTTAGGCAACAGTGGTCAACAGGGAAACGCCAGGTAGGTGTGTTTATGCAGGAGAAGCTTGGTTCCCTGAGCCCTGCTCTCCTCTGGAATTCCTTACTGGTCCACTGAATAAAGTTTCTTCATTTTGATCACCTGAAAAAAAATAATTTAATTAATTAATTTACTTTCACACCTTTATCTACCATCTTTACCAATTTTCTCCCCCATATCTACTAATTCGCTCTTGGCACTGCTAGACCATTTTAAGGGGAAATGGCCTAAAAAATAATTTTGCAATAGGACCTACACCCCTGCTGTTGGGCGTCCTAGGCACATGGTGTGAATCCCGGGGACTAGTGACAATTTCCAGGTAAAAG